>NC_056732.1:837368574-837376074 GCF_019279795.1 Protopterus annectens
ACGCTCCAAATAACATATTGTGGAAGCAGTTTTTGATGTACTGATATCATTCACTCCTCATGAGTATGCAAATTCCAGCAAGTACAGATCCTAAATGTCACAGCAAGAAATGGTCTGCTGTCCAAGACATATGTCCATCACATTTGCCCACTAACCTGCAACAGAGGCAGCTGTGGTTTGCACACATCTTACATGCCATGGAATGGATCCCATACCCAACAGGTAGCATGTAGGAGTGGGACATGTAGCCTTACCTCACCATTGCATATACTAAGGCAAACAGTGCAGACAGTCATGTATGTGATGAGGAAGTATAGGACAACATTCATGTAGAAAATAAACAGATGGCCATCCAAGACAGATGACGACACATGTTGCAAACTGGTCATAGAGGCTGCCTAGAAACATGCTGCAACACCGAGGTAGTTGCAGGAATGTCTAGCAAGTACTGGCTGTCCAGTACCTGTGTTGACAATCACCTGGACTCTGCATAAGTGTGGCCTATGGGTTAGGGGAATCGGATGGGGCACTTGTTCCACAGGAAATATCAGCCAGGGCTCTCTACAGGTAGCATATGCATATCATCAAAAGTCCCCCAAAGGCATGTATTGCAATGTGTAATGGTGTACCAAGACAAAGTTTGAAACCTACAGACAGTATCAATTAAGATACATGTGCTGCACAAGCAGCACCTCACTCCACCTCAGACCCACCATCCCCATCTGAACCTTGCTGGTACCAGTGTACACCTGTATGTTTACCATTCATTAGCAGGGACTAGGCCGGTATACATGGTGTTCTGAATTTGGGACACTGTAAAATGACACTCATGTGTATCCCATAGTTGTCAAGCATCTGCAAAATGCCTGAGGATGGGGAGGGGTGTCAGCCTGAAACACAACAGTGAATTGAAGCAGACATCCAAAGCTCGCTAGGAATGGCTGCATCTGCACACAGTTAAGGTCATGAATTGTGGCAGACATAACCCTGACTCCACAGCAATAGTGATGGCACTGTGTGACTTCCAAGGGCTCTGCATATGAGTTGACCTTGCAATCTTGCAGAGTTGGGAGACATTTGTAGGGCAGAGTGACCAAATACTGGCAAGTGTAGATGGGCCATGCTAGTATACCACTTCCAGGAACAGTGACTGCTGTAGTACACTTAACAGTTGGTGCAACAAACCATCATGTTAAGGGTGTGCACACTTATGCACCCACATATTGTATGCACACACACATATTTGTTTGATACTGCATTGGATTGCACAGGTCATATGTCACATATCAGGTTTGTGGAATTTTAACATATGCAGTATTGTGGCCCCATGGCATATCAGGGAAGAGGGTGCCATGTCAATAAGGGTGTGTACACTCCTCATAGCCACAGTAAGGTTTGAAGGTTGGCAGTGTAATTGTATTTTATTGGTCAAACATGCACCACTGATGATGAGATCAGCAAATCAGACATTAGGCATTCACTATTGACATCTGTCCACATATCATCCCAGGTATGTGTCAGACAAACACAAAGGGGCTGTGAGCAGCAGAGCAAACAGAACTTATACACATATACACATTCATCAATAGCATGTACACCTGTGAGGTATAGTGCACAGTACATGCCAGGGAGCTGAACAGGTGCACAGCAATACTGTGTACATGGGTGCAGTCTGTTCCAGGGGAAGGGGCATCACCTACTAACACAACTCATGCATCACAGAGATGTATAATGTTGGTAACAGGGATTGACTATAGATGCAGTGAATGCTGTTTAGTACCATATATCATGCATGTTGATTAACAGATGGGTAATGAGAGGTCTGTGTGTAATAACATTTGTGCAACCTCACCTGTGTGTGTGTGTGTGTGTGTGTGTGTGTGTGTGTGTGTGTGTGTGTGTGTGTGTGTGTGTGTGTGTGTGTGTGTGTGTGTGCATAGATAAGCAATGGCATATAGGTCTTAAAGTGAGTTTCTTGTTTTCCCCTCACAGGTGGCGAGGTGGGTCAGGGTCCCTCCTGCAGGCAAACTGATGTTAGTGTCCATACAGACTATGACAATGATGATAGGTGTGGTGAGGCACAGGCAGGGTTGTCAGGGGCTGAAGCTGTGCCATCGTTTGACATCCCACTGTTTTCCACCCCATCCCCGCACACAGTCACATTGCCTATACATACCCCATCACCAGTGGCCATAGATGAGGGACAGTTGGCGGGTTGTGGCATGGGACAGGACAGTGTGGTGACTATGGCAAGTGTGTCTGAACACAGTAGCCATAGCCAGATGCTTGGTGAGGTACCATCCAGGCAGATGTACAGGGGTGCTTGTAGGAGGGCTGCTGGTCATCATGCCCCTGGCAGAAGTGCCACAGTTAGTGTCACCAGACGCATGTTTCAGGCTGTCATGGAGGCATAGGCATGTAAGTAACATTATACCAGACAGGGTCTGAGGCTCCAGAGGTCTACTCATTCTGCTGTTATTAACAACATCCATGATCTTGCAGGTGCCCACCATTATTTTGCAGAGGTCCTGGATAGATGGTTGAGTGAGATGGTGGGAATCCTCAACCATGGAATGTCTGTTCTTGAGCATATGGTTGGAGTAGTGTGACGGTCACTTGGACATAGGCCAGCAACACCAAGAGGTGGAGGACGACATGGACATGCAACAAGTCAGAGGCGCTCTCGTAGTGGCAGTACCAGCACCAGCACTGCAGGGGGGCACTATCCACACCACAACATAGCAGGCCATGTGCACGTGGCCCTGGCCAGTCCCAAAAGGGACCCAGACCCAGCGGACTTATGTCATCATCCGGGGAGAGTACCGTATCTTGGCTTGTGCCAGGTAGTGCCCATGGAACCCCTGGCAGGCACAGTCCTCGTATCCATGGCTGGAGACGGTGAACTGCACACCCTGTCAGGTACAGTCTGCAGCTGTCCTACAAACCCCTGTATAGGGCAGCCACATGGCAGAACTGTGTGCATGCATACACACACACATCACCAACACAGCTAGAGCAACCTCATACCTACACACACCACATTTGCACAGCCCAATTAATAATGAAACCCCCTAACACACACATGATGTCAACAAATGGCTCAGTGTAGGTCTCTGGCAAACCCACAACACACCCTGTGCATATGATGATACCTGTGCCACATCCCTGTCATCCATAACATTGATGCAGGGACAGGCTAATATGGTTCTGATGCACAGGGTGACTGTGCTACAGTGTACCAATGTAATGCTGTGTAACATGTTTTCAGCACTAAAGTTTAATGCTTACATGTCAGGATGTGTAGCTGTCCAGCCGTGATGCATTATAGCTGTTACTAACACTGAGTGATTGTGGTCTCCATAATGTATTCCGTTTGTTTTGTAGGAGTCTATGTGTCAGCAGGATGTTGGTCTGCTGTTGTTTCCTGCAAGGGGTATAGCACTGTGGTGTCACCTTGTCTGTGCCATATCCTGGGTGCAGCTGAACACAAGTCACAGGTCTGTATAACAGTTACTGCATGTGCCACATGCCTAATAGGTCTGAGGGGTGTATACAGGTGAGTGCATTGTGGCTGATGTCAGCAGCCCTTCTACAGTGGACAATGGTAAGTTTACTGGGTGGTACACACCACATATTTGTCTATAGCACACACACACACACACACACACACACACACACACACACACACACACACACACACACACACACACACACTGGGGCTTTGGTGTTGATGAAATACACAGAGAATACTGTACACATGAATGGATGTACTTTTGCAGGAACCCATTTTAGCCTATGTAATTCCACCAAGACAGAATAGGCACAACATCACATTGGGAAATAATCAGTATGCTAGTTTAATGTCATTAACGATGGTACTGGCAGGGTATATGTCCCCTTCCCCAATGTAGTGCAATCCTCAACTTGGTAAACATAGGTGCGCTGGTGTGGGTGGTGCAGCCCTACCCTTTGGAGGGTGCAGGTTGGTGTAGAACCACAGATAGTGTGATTGACAACTACTTAACCTGTTAACATAAACTGTACAGTATTACAGCCGACTAAGCGGGGGGATACACTCTACAATAACTGCAATGATGGCTGTGTCCACAAGATCCACACCCAGCTATATATATCACCCTATTATCGCTGTACAGATATACAGTGGGGAAGAGGGCATTTACACATCTGCTTCTAGTTGTGATGGAATGAATTTCCACAAGATGATACCTGTGAAATGTTAGCAATCCAGCAGCTGGAGAGACCACACAGGTACCTAACCAAGAGGATTACTGGCCTCAAACAGTTGCCCTATGCAGCACGATTGAAAAAGCTAAGACTGTTCTCTGTTGCATACCGCTTTCTCAGAGGCGATCTCTGTCTAAAGTACAGAGCCATGTCCAACCCAGATTTGTTGAACATGCTCCATCTTAGCAAAACCAAATCTACTCGAGCTACATGCTCTAGGGATATAAACCTCAACACAACAATGAATAGAACATGCTGGAGGGATAGATTCCTTTCGCAGAGACTTCCCTTACTATGAAACAGGGTCCCGATCTACATAAGACAGAGCCCCTCACTATCACTCTTCAAGAGGAACCTTGATGAGTGGATGGGTAACAGAAGGTTCACACCGGGGATCACACCAACAGTACTACTAGATAGGGGCCAAGGATACTAGCTGCTAGTACAAGGGTCTAGGGAACTACTAAAGGGGCGGTGAATACCGAACAACGTGGCTGGGCTAATATATGCCTTCGGGCAGATAGCCCAGTACCAACCTATGAACCTATTTGCCAGTCAGTTCTCAGACAGATGAACTACTAAAGGGGCGGTGAATACCGAACAACGTGGCTGGGCTAATATATGCCTTCGGGCAGATAGCCCAGTACCAACCTATGAACCTATTTGCCAGTCAGTTCTCAGACAGATGACCTCCTGGGACATGTATTTTCTGCAAACTGAAGTAGATCCCTTCACATACACACACACTCTTACTTGGCAACACTGAGACTAGAACCCCTACCTAGGTATTTATTGCTACTAATGTGTGTGGCCTTAAATGCACACACCACACAGCTTTTAGGATAAGATGTGTCCCAGGTTACTTGTTAAGTGAAGAACATCACCAGGCCTTGTACAGCATGGTAATGGGGGATGTACTGGTTGTTTATGAACAATACATGGTGTGACATACTGTCATATACACACTGACAAACACATAACAGTCATACATACATCCGAGAGACCTGGGTTTATCAGTGCTAACTACCTTGTCAGTGTTACAATTCTGTTACAGGTAAGTTGCACACAGCACATGCATCATTGGGCTGGGTAGTGTAATAAGTTATCTGTATGGTTGATGGTGACAGTGGTCCCCATACAGTGGACCTTGGGATATGCACTGGGGGTACCATGGTGTAAAGACAGTATACCCAGCACCCATACCCCACAATGGATATTGTACTCACTGAAAGCCATGATAATACTCTGACATACCCACCATCACACATTGACCAGGACTGCAATACAACCCCTTGTCTATCTCAAGAGTGTTACTACAGGGATATGCATCTACTGCACATGTCACAGGGATAGTAGTGTGATGCTTTGTCATGGCTCTCCTACAGTCAGCAACATCACTACCCCTTATACTGTATGGTAAAGTGTATTGTATTAGGAGAATGTGGCCTCAGAATGCTGTATCCTACAAATATACACAATTGCACACATACACACACTTGTCAGGACTCAGAGGGTAACCCATGCCTATCTACCCATATGTACAACAGTGTTGTACTGGTACTGCAAGCTCCAGGTAGCCCATAGGGTGAAGAGTGTAGCAAGGTACATGTAATGTACATTACAGCAGCAGCCATATCTAACTATGGCAATGGGGGTGTAGTGGGTGTGAAGGCCCTCTGGATATTATCAATTACAGGTTTACAAACACACAGACACTGTTATTCTCAGTAATGCACACTGACACAACTGTCAGTACTGGGGTGCATAGGTGCAGGTATCCCTAGGTGTGTATCAGGATATTGTCCATGGAGAGATGGGAAGAGTAGGGGATGTGGGTACAGTGGTATCATGCCACCTGCCATTTGCCAGCAGGCCATCTATCAACTGATGCCACAGGAGTGATCCTCAGGGTGGGAGTTAAATGCGACATCCAATCATCTGGTTGCCTCCTGCAGAGGGCCAGTGAGGTGCTCCAATTGACATGTATGCAACATGTATTACATAACATGGTCAGTGTCTGTCTTGGGGACCTGTACCCAAGCTTGTTCTGTTGACTGTGGTAGTTTAGTTGAGGTATCCATAGCATGTGGTGAGTACAGGGTGGGGATTCCTAGCTGTGGCATTCATAACACAGCTGGGCAGATATGTCAGTGTCACTCAAACATAGATTGTCTATAAGCAGCCAAGATGGATACCTGACATCTGCACATCTGTGCAGAGGACAGACAGACATCAGCTAGCCAACTGGTTATGCATTAAGATGAATGTGTTGACAGATAGATGTCTGACACTGATAGGCATGCCATTACTACATGACAGCAGCCCTCAATGACATGTCCTATACACACAGTAGTCTACAGTTAATATCCACATGTCAGATCAATATCCAGTAGCAAATATTAAATGACACACAACTCACACACCAAGAACACGATAGTGAGGACTCAGAGTCCATCTTTACATGCAGGGGTGTTTGATTCCAGTACTACAATCTGCAATCTACTCTTACCTGGGAAAGCACTGTCAACAGTAGTAATGTAACTATACACTACATGCCAGTGTGACTGCATATAACCTAGGATACTAACCATGTATGAAACACATTCAAATAGAAAAGAGTGTTGTACAATCCATATATACTCAGGTGTCTCAGTCAGTAGACTCAAACCCCTTGCTACTGTAATGACAGCACATACACGCATGTTATGTACATGGATTTAAATACACTTATTAAAGATGTCATTACCCTGCTATTTTATCAGACTGGAATGTGATCACTGGTTACCAGGGCTGAGCCATGCCTAGCAGGTTTCAGCATTGCTGCAATATAAATGCTAAGCAGATTTGCGCACTGGCAAGCGAAGCTGAAACGGTTTAAGCGCTTAGTCGTTTAACCATACGTTAGCAGTGCTTACCATCACGCAAACCCATGCAAACCTGCTTAAAGCTGCTCAAAACTGCCTTAACCACTCTTTATCCAGCAGTCCTTGTTCTGTCTAGCAACAACATAAATAGCCCATACAGCGCTTGAACCCAGGACCCTGTGCACTACAGTCAGAGCAGTTAACCACTAAGGTATCACAGCTATGAAGAATTTTTTTGTTTTTTCCAATATATCTGTCAGTACACATACGGAATAGTAGTGCACTACTGCTTTGACTTCCACAAGTGTGTAGTACGTGTAATGGACATACTGTTGTATCAGTATGTTGTTATAGTTATATAAACATATAGCAGATAAACATGGTGGGATAT
>NC_056732.1:837378574-837598574 GCF_019279795.1 Protopterus annectens
GTCTGTTTCTATGAGGCCCTCTTGGAGGATGCTTGTGTCGGCTGGAGAGTCGATTATGGCACCCAGTTTGCAGTCATCTGCGAACTTGGTCAGCCACAGTCCTTCCGTGTTGGCCTGTACCTCCGAAATATATACCGAACAAGAGGTCCCAGGACTGAGCCTTGTGGGACACCACTTGTAACTGGTTTGGAGTCTGACATGGCTCCAGCAATTCTAACCATGTGGGTTCTGTCCTTGAGCCAGTTTGCAATCCATCTAGTGACATAGGGGTTTATATTTAAGCTGGTGAGCTTATCTATAATGCCCGAGTGGGGTATTGTATCGAAGGCTTTGCAAGGTCCAGGTAGGCTGTGTGGACCACCTTCCCTCGTCAATGGCCTTGGTGACTGTTTCAAAGAAATCAACCAGGTTTAAGAGGCAGGATCTGCCCTTAACAAAGCTGAACTGGGTAGGATCCAGTGTTTGTAGGTCCCCAATATCTTTATTTATGAGGTCCATGATGATCCTTTCCATAGCTTTGCAGACCAAGCTAGTCAGGCATGTGGGCGATAGTTTCCAGGATCCGTTGAGGCACCACCTTTATGGAGAGGGACCACTGTTGCTGTCGCCACTCTTTGGGCACATATCCTGTAGTAAGGCTGAGATTGAACAGTAGTTTTATGTTTGGGTTTAGCTCTTCTTTGAGTTCATGTAGGGCGCAGCCGAGACACCATCTGGTCCCATTGATGCTGTGTTTTTGCTTTGGAGAGGCTCTTACCTGAGCATCTGAGATGTCAGGGGCAGCACTCTGCTGGGATAGATATTTGCCCTTTTGGTGGGGGAGGGGCAGGGGGAGTTTGCGCTGAACCTGTCAGCTAGGATGTTGGCAATGTCTGTGGGTTTGGTGTATTTTTGTCATTTTGGACTAATTCTGAGCATATCTGGGAATTACCACCCAGGTTCCTAACATAACTAAAGAAAGCCTTGTGATTATCCTTAGTGTCCTGTGCAATTTTTCTCTCGAAGCTGGCCTTAGACAATTTTATGTGTGCCCGTAGTTTTTGCTAATACTGATCAGTGATGCCTTCCCTTTTGGGATTTTGCTTTATCATTTAGTAGCTTCCTCCTTCTATTGTATAGTTTGTTTATGGCTGGGGTCCACCAGACAGGACGTCTGCCTTTGGAGGATTGGGTCTTGGTTTTATTTGGGATCGCATGATCCATGCATTCCTGAAGGTGTTCATAGAATGCTTTTATAAAGGATTCTGCGGTCAGGGCTGTATTTTCCACAGGCCCGGGGGCTTTGAAGGATTCCACCTCAGTTTTGAGGAGTGTAAAATTTGCTTTAGAGAAGTTTTTCATTGTGGTTTTCTGGGCAGGGGGGGGGGTCGGGATGTGAATATCCAGTGAGATTAGTGTATGGTCTGATCTTACCAGTGAGGGATACACTTCTGGTCTGGAGCATAGAGTCCCCATGTTGGTGATGATCAGGTCCAGTATGTTTTCCCCTCTTGTGGGAGTGGTAACAAGTTGTTCCATAGCATTTGAGTTTATAAATTCTAGGAACCTTTGGGCTAGGGTGTTGGAGCTAGAGTAATGCTCCCAGTCTATGTTTGGGTAGCTGAAGTCGCCCAATATAATGGTGTTTGGAGAGACCTTCATATTTTCCAGTGTTCTCAGGAAGGCCGAGTGGGGTTCCTGGGTTTGGGAGGGTGGTCTGTAGCAGGCTATAAACTGGAAGGCAGTTTTACCCACTGTTAGTTGCACATGGATAGTCTCTGATGCTTCGTGCTTTGCCACCAACCTGGAGGTGTGGGTATCTTTGATGAATATCGATACTCCCCTCCTTTTGTGGTTCGGTCCAAGTTTTGGGGCGAAAAGCATGGTATGAGGTATAACCTGGTAGTGCTGGGGTGCTCTGGGAGCCCTGAACCAGGTTTCTGTTACTGCACAGATATCGATGTTCTCCATGCTAAGGAGAGTTTCGAAAAGCGTGCATCTTGAGGTTTAGACTTCTGGCATTGAGTAGCATTACTCTTAGTTTCTTATCCCTTGTGATACCTATGGAGGTGGGTTTGTCTTTTGAGCCTTGCCTAAAAAGGCACTATGGGGTAGCAAGAGCCTTTGCCAATATCCGAAAGCCCAGGGGTGACAGGTGCAAGCCGTCCCTAGCGAAGCATCGTGGCTTGTCGAGCATATCATCCCAAGCTGACAGGCATTGGATCCCCTTTGAATGACACCAGTACTTAAGCCAATTGTTGAAATTGATCATCTTGTCTTCATATTGTGGCATCATTCTTGGTGAGGGTAAGATGCTACTCAAGGTCAGGGTCATACCGGCCTGGGCTACATGCTCAGAGAGCTCCTTTATGTCTCTTTTCATGTAGTCCAGGGAGTGCGTCTCAGGTCATTCACACCAGCATGGACAATGACTGAGTCATATTTGTACTTGCCTTGGAGTGACCTGAGTGCTTGTGTTATGTGGCGGATCCTAGCACCCGACAGGCTGCTCACCGTGACCCTCTCCTTGTTCAGCCTGGTGAGCGGGACGTCAGTGTGCCTGACGATAGAGTCACCTATTACAAGTGTATCAGGTGTGTTGTTTAGTCTTAAGGGCTGTGACTGTTTGGCACACCGGTTTTGTGAGATATGTGTTGCACGTGTTTTGTTTTGGGGTAGCGGCTTGGGTGTCTGCTTTGGAGGTCTCTGCTGCTTGCAGATCTTTATTTAGAGCCTCCGAGTATGTTTTTGTGTGATTATGTGTTTGGTTTGCTGTCGTGGTAGGTCTAGGTGAGACTGGAATTGTAGTGAGTATGGTTTCCTTCTCCTCCTGACTGGTTATGCCAGTACTGAGTTGAGAGAGCTTAGCCTCCAGTTTGGCTATATGGTTGCATCTCTCACATGTGTTGGAATTTGTTGGGAGGAGAGGGTTGTCTGTGTACATGAGGCAGTTGTAACATTGCCTCAAGATTCCCAGATTCACCAGCTGGACCGGAGGAGATTGACAACTGACCTTTGGACATGCTAGAATAATATTGGGAATTCCTTAATAATTGAAAACCAGGGCCAGTGGGGAGTGAGGGTGTAGTGCTTTTAATTTTTAGTGCTGACTTATATAATTGCTTTAGTGAGCAAGTGCCAGGTAACTTAAGTGCAATGTGTTACAGGTAACTTAAATGCAAAACGACAAACAGTAACTTTCTTTCAAGTGAAACAAGGAAATAAGTACAGTAAGCAATGCAGATATCACTAGTGAGCCACAGAAGCGCTGAGAAGCAGCGTTAGGTGGAATTAGCGTTCCAGGAAATAACAAGCAAACAAACAACAAGCATATAAACAAAGCTATATTCAGCAGGCCTGGATCTAGTCTATGCTACAGCAAACAAGGTGTACCAATTTCAGTAAGATACAGTTCAAATATTCAGGCACTATAAACCTTTAACCAGAAATTCCCAGCTCAGAAGGGCAGAGTCCAGCCTCTTCTCCCACAAGAGTGCAGACCACAAACCTTCTTAATGTAAAATAACTGGCCTGAAGCCCAAGTGCCTAAACCAGAACTAATACACTTTAAGAATAACAGACACTGGGCTCTCAGTCAGCAGTTCCCAACTTAGAAGGATGAAAGCTACCTGTCCTGCCACCACAGTGCATGCCACAAACCTTCCTAATGTAAAACAACTGGTCTGAAGCCCAAGTGCTTAATCCAAAAGACTTAGAATGACAGCTAAACTTTAATCAAGTTACTACCAAGCAGTAATAAATACAATTGAATACTTTAGAGAATGCCTGGATTAGTGCTCAAGTTACACAAACAAAGCTAGATCCAGCAGGCCCAAATCCAGTCTATGCCACAGCAAACAAGGCACCAACTTCAGTAAGAAGCAGTTCAGATATGCATGCACTATAAGCCTTCAATCAGAAATTCCCAGCTCAGAAGGGCAGAGTCCAGCCTCTCCTCCCACAAGAGTGCAGACCACGAACCCTCTTAATGTAAAATAACTGGCCTGAAAGCCTAAGTGCTTAAACCAGAATTAATACACTTTTAGAATAACAGACACTGAGCCCTCAATCAGCAGTTCCCAACCTAGAAGGATGTAAGCTACCTGTTCTGCCACTACAGTGCAGACCACAAACCCTCTCAGTGCAAAACAACTGGTCCAAAGCCCAAGTGTTTAAACCAGAAGGCTTAGAATAAGTTACACCAAGCAGTAATAAATACAATTGAGTACTTTTAAGATGATGCAAAAGTAAAAAAAAGTAGGTAGAATCACAAGTACAGTAAAAGCAGATTAATTTTTTTTTTTTTTTTTTTTTTTTCCTGAACAAGTGCTGAGATCAAAGAAACAGATTTGAGTGCTGAAACTAGAAAACTGGCTAGTTATAGGGAAAAAAAACTAAGCTAGAAGGCTTCCCTCCAACACAGAAGGGCTTGGGGGCTCAAAAGCCTACAAATAGTCTATACCACTTAACAGGAAAGGCAGGAAACAAGCTTAATTTTTTTTTTCTGTTTCCCAGATGCTCTCTTTGTACACAGTAGGAGTGCCTGAAATCAGAATATGATTTCACTGCACTCAGTTGAGTGAGCAAATGAGATGGGCCCAGAAGGAGTATCCAAACACAAATTTACAAGAGGGGCGGGCAGCTGCAAGGCCACTAAGATTAACACCAAAACAAAAACATGGAGGGTGGGTGGGACAAACTGAAGAGCAGAGTGAAAACTTCCAGTTCAGCTAAATATTCTTTCCACACAGTTAAAATCAATTTAAATACTGTTTTTTTTTGAAAAAAAAAGCAGATAAAGGTACTTAAATTCTCTTATACGTCCAATTGAATATAGCAAGTTGTTAGCCGGCCAAAGCTGAGGTTTTTAAGCAGAAAATATTTCACACTGTATATATATATATATATATATATATATATATATATATATATATATATGGGTCTACTACCGTAGATCAAAATTACACTATTTCGAAATACGATAGTAGTGTCCCACTAACGCGAAAGTGGACTTCAACGAAAGTGCCCTTTCGCGAAAGTCACTGGGTCGAATGGGACATTTCCTGCACTGTGGTGTGGAAGTGACGGACCTTAGCGGTAGGGCTTGGGTTAAGGATAGTGGATAGCTAGTAGAGCTATCCACTATCCTTAACCCAAGCCCTAATCCTAAGGTCCGTGACTACCACACCACATTACAGGAAATAAGTCTGTAACTACTGCTCAGTGGAGGAAATGCAATTTCCTGCACTGTGGTGTGGTAGTCACAGACATTATGTTTAGGGCTTGAGTTAAGGATAGTAGATAGCCCTACTAGCTATCCACTATCTATAACCCAAGCCCAAACCCTTCGTTTGTTCTAGTGACTTTCGCAAAAGTGCACTTTCGTTGAAGTGCTTGGACACTACTATCAAATTTCAAATAGTGTAATTTTGATCTACGGTAATAGACCCATATATATATATATATATATATATATATATATATATATATATATATATATGTGTGTGTGTGTGTGTGTGTGTGTGTGTGTGTGAATATGTAAACATATATATGTGTGTATATGTATATCTATATATGTATAACATATGGCCATAATATCTTGTGGAGTCATACCTCAACATCAACAGTCACAACCTCTTAGTGCAAGGGGAAGTCATGTAAGTATTGCAGGTATAAATGTAGAATGTTGCTACTGTAACAGGGGTTGTTTTAACAGAAATGTGTGGAAAGTCACATCTGATATTGACATGTACGCCATCAATTACTGACAGACATCATAAGATCATCATAGTGCAGTACAACACAAATCACAGTAATGATCCTGTGGAATACAGCAAAAATATGACCAATAAATGTGGACAGTCTGACACACTCTGGTCAGTCCAGAGGTATACACAGAACCCCTTAGTGCAAGACGTGTGGACCAAGCCTGACAAAGTGGATGTTTACAGCCATGTAAATGGGGATATCACGAAAATACTTGAATAGATAAGTTCACACTGTTTATGCATTCACACACTCCTGTCTGTCCTGACACATAATAACCAGAGGAGCAGAGGACACAAGCCCACATACTACCCACTAGTTAGTGATATACATCTGTACAGCATCCCACTGCTTTTTCAGAAATACACAACAGTTATGGTGGCCCGGCAACAGTACATCTGACAAATATCTGGACATAACATCGCACTGGATAAATACACTGAGCTGCTAGGCATGTCACAAAGCACTGTGCAAACTACAGGCAGACTGCCACAACACTGGCCTACATTTCTTATGGGGGAATACACATGTACCTGCAAATATAGCAGGCTGTACAGGCATGCAACAACACGGAGTAACAAACACCTGTGTGGAAGCGCATACCCCCAACCAATCTGAACACAGCCACAGTCACATATAGTAAGCATACTTAATATTACAGTATATGGACTGTGTGATCAACACCATCCTCATATATGCCACTCACACACTAACTCTACATATACTGGGCCAATACACAGTGTATTCCGATGCCTAACTGTGGTATGGGACATGTGTCAGTCTGGCCCTACAAACATGTATGCTGATAGGGTACCATACACTGGAGCAGAATGCAACATCAGATAGAACAGGACCAAGAACAATGACATCTACCACAGTCTGTACACAGGCTGAGGTACTTATTCACAATACACACTCTGTCAACAATCACCATAAATACACAGACCTCACTATTGTACACACTGCAACAGAATGTCCGGGTTTTGTCCTCAAATATAAGGCCTACTATACATAACATGTCTAGCAATCTGATATCTCACTGGCTTATCAGGTATGATGTCAGTAAATAATGATGTACTGAACATATACACCTCTTACTGCATGACATATGTACAAAGGTTGACAGAGTTGTGGCTGGAGGCACAAACACAGGGCCAATATTGACATGTTGATGTGATAAACTCATACATTTACTGGTGTAACAGGGTTTGTTGTGAAATATGTCTTCTGAGGGATATGAAGCCAGTAACTCACATGGCTGTCACCATGTACTGACTGCATTTCTAAAGATAGGAAATGTGTGAGTAACACAACTCATATAAGACTCCAAACACTGGCCAGTCTGCAGATAGCCCTACAGGTGAGTTTCTTCAACCACATAACACTGTCATGACAGATATTAAATCATATATAACAGCCATATCCACATAAACCCTGTTAAACCAACATTACTTCAAATGTAGAAGAACAATACTTACATTCTGTCCTCATGTCTGGAACATCCCCCTCCTCTTTGTTGGCCTGTCTCTACAGTGTATGTTGTAAGAGGTATTTCTAACTACACTCTGTAATACTGTTTGTCAAACACCCACATGAAGTCCTGCTCACAATGAAGGAAAAGGGCCAACACTCACATGAAGTGCTTAGTTATAGGAGTGTGTTTCCATGCAATTGGCTATAGGAATGATACCACAGCTGTTCAACATGCAATTAGCTAGTGGGGGAATGCAATTCATGCACAGACCATCAGCTGATCATGAGCATCACTTACAAAATTCAACCTGCTGCCTAAGCAAAGCATACTTTTCCACATCCACCAGAGAGGGAAGGAGACAGACAGAGGCAAAGTAAGAAAGGAAGGGAGTAGGAGAGTAAGAGCCAAGCATGTTTGTGTATGATGCATGGGTGGAACGTTGTATTTGGGCATTATGACGGTTGCCTATATTGTGCACTAATCCATACTGTCACATGGTAATTGCATATGGCTGTACACATTTATGGCTGAGGATTGTCGACAACAATCTCTACAATATTTGGAAAATGTTAGCCTTGTAATGTTGACTATGGGACATGTAGCTCCTCAATATAATGATGTGGCAAAACCCACACTGCAATGGACCCTGTCATTACACAATCACCCCAACACCCACACAGGACACTGATAACACACACTTACCAGTCCTGAGTTTCCAACCCTTACCTGACTATGTATTGTTATTACATTGTTATGCAGTTATTGCACACACACACCACAGAGCTTACGTGTTGAAGAGCTGTCCAAAGGTATCTTTGAAGGTGAGTGACATCAGCAACAGTGATAAAGAAGGGAAAAGGGAAGTGTAGTACATGTGACTGTCCACAAAAGCAGTTGTCAAGGAAGACACAGCCACATTCTCTCAGGGAATCTCACACATTATCACAGTTGGCAGGGTCAGGAGTGGAACTCCTACCTAACTAGTTTGCTACACTACAGTATTACACAGTTATCACATGCACCACAGAGCTTATCAGGCTGATATATATGGCCAAAGAGTTATTTCAAGGTGACTGACATCAGCAGGCTTGCTACAGGAGGGCAATGGGAGGTGTAGTGAGTGTGAATGGCTTCAGAATCATTAATCTCCACACACACACACACACACACACACACACACACACACACACACACACACACACAAACACTTGCCAGTACTGAAATGCATGGGTTCATTGCTTCACAGGCATGTAGTAGTTGACTTTGCCAGAAGGCTGTACAACGCTAGGCAAAGGGAATACCCTGCCATCAGACCACATGACAATGGTCTCCAGTGTGGCTCAGGGGTGTAGTCCCTGGATTGGCCCACACAGGTGGGTATTGTATTCACTATCCACTCATCTGGGTTACTATTGTGGGTGGCCAGTGCTGTGCAATTCTTGCCATGTATTTGATCTATATTCCATAACATGGACAGTGTCAGAGTTGTGCACATGTCCGGCATGCATGTTCTGTGACATGTGGAAGTGTACTTGGGGTCCCTGGGGCATGTTGTGTGGACAGATTATCAACTGATGTGGCATTCCTACCCTCATGTGGTGAGACCTGGCTATGGAACTGAGGTCATGCCTGCACCTACATTGACAGCATGATACAGGTATTCAGTGGAGTTAGCGGCATCTGTCCATACAGGGCATGTGTATAAGGCATGGTACTCCCTTTGTGGGTTACATTTGCAGACCCTACAGTTGTTGCAGGCATCCAGTGGGGAATATAGCAAAGGACCACTGTAAGCATTTATTTGCCTATTGTAAGGATGGAACAGGGTGCCATGTCCTTTTACTTGCTGGATAACACAGAGACAGGAGATGTTACACATCACAGTACATTCTGATGTCAGTGGCAGTGTTGTGGTCAACAGGCATGTAGTCCACTGCAATTACACCATGGCTACTATCTATGGGCAATATGCAGGGAACTACCAATATAGTGGTTGTTGCTTAGCCAAGTGTGTTTGTGTATGAGACATGGGTGGAAAGTGTTCTCTGGTCTATAATATCACATGTAGGGCTATGGGTTTTCTACACCAGCCTCTCTGCTGTTTGACATCTGTTGTCCTTGTAAGGTGGACATTGTGACATATAGTAGGTCCTCAGTATAATAATTTAGCAAAACCCACCCCAAAATGAAGCCTGTCATTACACAATCACAGCAACCTCCACATAGGATACTAATACACACACACACACACACACACACACACACACACACACACACACACACACACACACACACTTGCCAGTACTGAGATTCAAACCTCTACCTACATATATATTGCTACTACAGTATACCACATTTACCACACGTGCCAGGAAGCTTATTGGATGGATGTTGTCCCAAGGTACTTCTTAGGTGAGGAACATCACCAACCCTTGTAAACACTGGCGTTGGGTGATGTAGTGGGTGAGAGATCCCAAAAATAATTTTATCCTAATCACACATTTACATTTGCCAGGGGTGAGGTTCAAACCTCTATCTAACAACCTTTATGGACCATTATGTTACACATTTACCACATGCACCACTGACCTGACATGGTATAGGCTTCGCAACAGATACTTGTAAGGTGAATGATATCTGCAGGACTGCTAAAGTCAGGGTATGAGATGTGTACTGGCTGTAAATGGGAACACAATCTTTGAGGTACACACACAAACACTTGTCACAGATGAGATTCAAACCCATAGCTGTGTAGTTACCGCTACTACATTGTTCCGCATTTATGGCATGCACCACAGAGTTGACAGTGCTAGCCCTTCTCCAAGGTATATTTCAAGGTAGATAACATCAGCAGGCATGCTAAAATAGGGCAATGGGAGGTGGAGTTGACTGTGAATGGCCTCAAAAGCATTACTCTGTATACACACACACAGTTGCCATCTCTGGGATTAGAACTCCTACCTACCTAGTACATCACACTATAGCATTACACAGTTACTGCACACGCCACAGAGCTTACAGTGCTGACTCTTGTCCAAGGAGGTATTTCAAGGTCATTGACAGCAGCAGGATTGCTAAAGTAGGGCAATGGCAGCTGTAGTGACTGTGAATGACCTCAAAAGCATTACTCTCTACACACACGCATGCACACACAGTTTCACAGTTGGCATGTCTTGGATTAGAACTCCTCCCTACTTAGTACATCATACTTTAGCATTATACAGTTATTGCATGTGCCACAGAGCAGGTATGAGTCTTGTCCAAGGAGGTATTTCAAGGTGACTGACATCAGCAGGCTTGCTAAAGTAGGAAAATGGGAGGTGTAGTGACTGTGAATGGCCTCAAAAGCATTACTTTCTACAAACACGCAGACAGGGTTTCATGGTTGCCATGTCTGGGATTAAAACTCCTACCTAACTAGTACATCACACTATAGCATTATGCAGTTATTGCACGGGCCATGGAGCTTACAGGGCTGAATTTTGTCTAAGGAGGTGTTTCAAGGTCACTGACATCAGCAGGCTTGCTAAAGTAGGGCAATGGAAGGTGTAGTGACTGTGAATGACCTCAAAATCATTCATCCCTACACACACACAGAGTTTCACAATTGCCATGTCTGGGTTTAGAACTCCTAACTAGTATGTAACACTATAGCATTACACAGTTATCGCACATGCCACAGAGCTTATAGGGCTATCCCTTATCCAAAGGTATATTTCAAGGTGAATGACATCAGCAGCCTTGCTAAAGTAGGGCAGGGGGAGGTGTAGTGTCTATGAATGGCCTCAAAATCATTGACCCCTGCACACACAAACTTTCACAGTTGCCATGTCAGGGATTAGAACTCCTATATAACTAGTATGTTACACTATAGCATGGCACAGTTATCACATGCACCATGGAGCTTGTAGGGCTAGCCCTTATCCAAAAGTGTATTTCAAGGTGAATGACATCAGCAGCCTTGCTAAAGTAGGGCAATGGGAGGTGTAGTGTCTATGAATAGCCTCAAAATCATTGATCCTTGCACACACAGAGTTTCACAGCTGCCATGTTTAGGATTAGAACTCTCACCTAACTAGCACATCACACTATAGCATTACACTGTTATTGCAAGTGCCACACAGCTTACAAGGCTGAATCTTGTCCAAGGAGGTATTTAAAGGTGACTGACATCAGCAGGCTTGCTAAAGTAGGCAATGGGAGATGTAGTGATGGTGAATGGCCACAAAATCATTGACACCTGCACACACAAATACACAGAGTTTCATAATTGCCATGTGTGGGATTAAAACTCCTACCTAACTCATAAATCACACTATAGCATTATGCAGTTATTGCATGTACCACAGAGCTTTTAGGGATGATCATTGTCCAAAGGGATATTTCAAGTTGACTGACATCAGCAAGCTAGCTAAACTAGGGAAATGGGGAGTGCAGTGTGTGTGTGAATAGGCCATAAACCATTCCTCTGGAAAGACACACACACAACACTCAGTCACACACAACTTTATATTTGACAGGACTGTGTATACGACTGCTAGATGAATAACTTGTACTGTCATGTTACACAGTTATCACAAGTATCACAGACACTATAGTGCTGAGGGCTACCAGAAGCAAATGTCTACAGTGATAGACTTTGGCACATCATATGATATTGGCCAATTGGATGTGTGGTGGGTGGGACAAGCCTCATGATGGGAAGCTCTTTGTCACTGACTGGCTCTCTCTTCCCCACATCTCTGTTTTCTTAGGTTTGACCTATTATAGTGTGCGGTCCTTGGATATATGTGTGTATTCCTATCTGATGTGTGTGCAAAGCATGACTGGTGTGCAATGTGGTGTGTTCACACAGAAATCTGCGACTGACAGATATGTATAGTCCACTGTTGTTGTCAGACATGGGCTTCATTTCTGTTAAGTGTGGGAGCATGCCCAGTATGACCCTTCTGTATTTTGTTGGCAGACATGGGCATCGTTTCTCTAAGTGTGGGAGCATGCCCAGTATGACCATCTGTACTGAATGTGTGAATCCATTCCAGGTAGGTTGCACTCCAGTGCAGGCATTTGTGTTCTACACCTACAGCTAGCAACCTGTTTCTGCAGGATATTTATAGATAGGTTGACAATATGGAGTCACAATGGGCATAGGATAGTGGGGTACTGTAACTAATTGTATCTGTGCTGCTTCTGCTACATGGTTTTGGTGTTAGCAGAGATATTCAGACATATGTACTGTTTTACATTGTAATTTATTATGTCATAAACTGCTGACAGATATACTTATTTGCTCACAGTAATTTCCTGGGGAATACAAGATGAATAAAGCTGTGTCCAGTATTGTGGTCTGCAGCCTACATATTCTTGCACACTCATGCCATTTTGGAGGGGGAGCTGCAGACACTTGCTGATGAATCTGTGTAAATGGTCCAGCACCTTGGTAATGTGGTGGCTGAGGATCCCATGCTTGTACATCTATTGATGTGACAGAATGGCCATATCCTGCTGTGGCCATACCTCTCAGCTGCATAGATTCACACAGGTTACCCAGAGGCAGGGCTCATATATCTGAACATTTCCCCTTCACATTGCAGTTTATGAGCAGGCTTGTAGCTTTCATTCCTGGGTCTGCAGGCAGGGATAGTATGGGCACACATCAGAGTTTCAGACTTCACACACTCCATGGTGTCCATGCTTCTAACCCCCCCCCCCCCGTTATTCTATCCACTACCTAACATTATGCAAATTATATCTGATAAGTATCCCTATAGTTATCACTTCATCCCAGTAATATTTAGGGGTTAGTCCACAGTAGGACATGGTGGACATGCTACTGAGATTTGTCGACATGGTCTTGCACTTGTGTTCTGTGGACTGTATGTCATTATTTGGGACTCCATGAGATAACATACATTGGCAGTATGGGTGAGACACGGGCCTTTGACAGAGGACTGTACTGCATTTGGTAGTGATCCAGGCCATCTGTAGCAGGCCAGTGCATTCTTTCACTCCTACAGTCCCAGGCTGCAAGCCACTGGATTCCCCTGGGGGAGACAGGGTAGGTGTGTAAGGTGTTAATGGCAATAGTTTCTGCCCATATTAATCCATTGGTGTGGATGCTGGTAGGGTGCTGCTTACAGCTAGGGAACACACCTGCATGGGATACCTCTTTATTATTATAGGTTCATAGGTTAGTTCTAGGCTAACTGCCCTTGTGGACCATTTTAAGCCTAGCCAGTTACCCCATGTGAGAATCAAACCCTGTACCTTGTGTCTGTAAGGTAAACATCTTAAACAATTTGCCAACCTCCCACCCTTTAGCATGCTGCATTCTGCGGGTATTCCCATATAGACATGGGGGTCATATAGTACTCATTCCCAACAGCAGGAATATGACCTGTGATGAACCTGTGGCTGATGGTGGGGTGATCTGAATGCATGTGTGCTACGGAAGCTTCTTGCAGCTGACTTGCAGATATACATGGGACATTCCCCTTATGCAGATTTGTGTGGGGACATCAGCGGTTTCTCAGTATTTCATAACTGTGCCTTTTGTGGTCTGCCAGTGTTTGGCCAGACTACATCAGTATTCCATACTACCCAGACAACTAATGTGCTGTTAACCTGTATGTACAATTCCAAAGGTGTGCCCATTTGACAGTAACATTTTATACACTCTCTGTCTAGGGTATTTCCACCTGTGTACTGTGTGTATGCCTGGGCCCACATTCATGCCATGTCCATCTTTCAGATGGTGACAGATATTATATCCAAACAGTTAGTATGGATTACTGCTGGATTGGGTCTTGCTGGGATGCATTGTGTTTGGCACTGCAGTTGCCAGAACTTGACCCTGTCATCAACAGTACTGGTCATAGGTCACCAGGACACAACCCTCCATGCCTACATGCTGACCACTTCCACACAATATACAACACACAACAACCTAACACACAGAGCCCTGCATATTGTACATGTGCAACAATCTATCCTGCCAATTTGGACAGCTCAGGTAATCTGTGCACTTCTGTTATTATACCCACAGGTACATGTTACTACAGTTTACATAGGATTGTGGGGGGGGGCACACCTGACACCTGACAACTGTAAACATTTGCTATGACTGCACTGGTATTTCAGGTACTCTGTTGGCTTCCATTTCATTCTGCATTCTGACCTTTCATGCAGACTAGAGGCATATCAGTGTAGTACAGATCTTAGGTTTTATTAACCTACATTTCAGTTTAAGCCTTCTTACCCTTCAGAACTAGCATCCAACTACCTGACCTGTTGTAGTCTGTCTGCCTAGGTCTGGAGCAGGGCTGTTCTTCATTGCTATCAATCGGAGACCTTAGCACAGCCTTTCTTTGTAGTCATCTACACCTGTCCTGCTGACTGAGGATGTTGTTGGCTATGTGAGCCTCATTAACATGCATGTGTGTGTCCTGTGGACACACATTTGGCCCACCACATGTCCTGCAGTAGAATTTGTCACCTTGTCTTGTACTGCCTACTATGGTGACACCAGTATTTGCTATGGATTTCATGCTGCCCATATAGTTGTCTACTATCTGCTGCCATCCCATTCAGCCACTCGATTCAATTGCATGCTCACATCCATATCATGGATACAAGTAGCAGAATATACTACTCCATTCAGCAATTGATAGGAAGAGTGACTTACCTTGTGGCTGTGCCAGTATTGGGGATGATGCTGGAGGGCTGACTATGTTGGACGCACATAGTACACTCCCTATACATGGTTAACCACAGGTAGTGTCATGTTTGGCATCCCTTTTACTGTATGTGCGAGTCAGAGAGAGGTGTTATTCCCTGGGTTCCTACCATGTCAGTGTATGTGCTATGCATTGCCTCTTTGCCAAAGCCTGTGCATACTGGGCATGCCTCTTCTGCCTACAGGGACAGGCTGAGTTTTTTCCTCCAAGTCAGTCTGTGCCTGTGCTGGCCTTGGCAATGGTGGGGGGCTGTGTGGCCCTGCCCCATGCTGTTCCTGCTGCAGCTATTTCTACAGGATCATATTGTGTATCATCGCATATACAATGACAATTTGGGTACATGTAGCTGGAGAGTACTGCAAGGCTCCACTGGATATATGCAGGTACCGAAACCATGACTTGAGCATCCCAATCACATGTTCTATTATGACTCTGGGTTTTGTGTGTGCTTCATTATGGAGTTCTTGTCTGGGTGTGTGTGCATTTCTGATAGGTGTCATCACCCACAGCGCCAGTGCTTAACCAGCATCCTCCACTACGTGGCCATATGGGATATCCCCACTGGCAAATCTCTGGTACAGCTGCATCATATGCCAGATGTGGGAGTTGTGATAGCTTCCACGGCTGCCAGCACACACATTCATTATAATTCCCTGGGCTTTGCACATGACCTGGCAGTTTATGGAGGGGAAGTCCTTGCAGTTTATGTAGACCCTACCCTGCTTGCTGGGTGGTGCTTTGATGTGTATGTGTGTGCAGTCTATAGCACCCACTACCTCATGGTATTCTGCTATTTGGTGGAAGAGACGCATATTGCTGGTCAACGACTCACGGGTGTTGTGGAAATATATGTGCTCACCGGCATGTGCTGACATGGCATCCAGGAACTGGTGGAGTACCCTGGATGCTGATGCCTGTGAGATCCCCATGATATCCCCAGTTGGCCTTTGGAAGGTACCTGTGGCTAGTATTCTTAAGCCTACACATACCTTGGTATCCACTGGGATGGGTTCCCCTCTGTTGGTTCTGTGTGTCAGGCGTGGCTGGCACAGCTCAACAATTTGCTGTAGGAGGTCCCTGTCTACACTACAGTGCTCCACTAACTCCAGCTCATGTAGCCCCTGGTAGGTTACCCTGGGTCTGTATACTCATCTCCTTCTCCTCACTGTGGGTTGGTCATCAGCATTCTCATCCTCACCTCCCTCAGCCTCTTCCACATATTGATTTATGAGAGCAAAAGCAGCCCCTATAATTTTGTTGCTTTTCTTAGGAAAAATTCAAGTTTGTGTACACCGGTGGTGTAGAGTTTGTGGGAAAAAACAGAGGGAAAGGTGTTTGCATAGCTTATAGTAGTGTGCTGGGCTGGGCTGCTGCCTGTGTATTTGGCTGGTTCTGATACATTTCACCTGCCAGATATGCTAGTTCTCCTTTATTACCTTCCTGCTGCTGTTTGCCCTTCCCATTGCCTTCCTGTTTAAGCCCCAAGGTGCGCCACACAAACCTAGTGCTCAGATGTGAATGGAGCTATTTCCTAGGGGGGGGGGGTTTGTTTAAAACCTAGTGCATGGCACACACACACACCCATTTAGGCAATGTAAATACTGCTAGGCAGCTTCAGACAGACCCCCTTTCTTAGCTGTTCTTAGCTAAGGGCAAGCACGGGCCACAGAGCTCCAATAAGCTTACAGCATGCATTACATACCACCTTATGAAGTCATCTAGCTCTTAGGCTTACACCATGGTATTTCTGCACCTACACAGTTGGGTGCAAGCTAGCCCTGAGGGGAAATGTGTGATTCATTATCATTGCCCTCATTTGCATAGGATTAACTTCTAATGAATGGTTACAAAACCGACACTCAGCCTTCCCCCTTATCAACCACTATTCCATGGTCTTGTTGTATTATGCATGCCATTGACTATTATGGCAAAATTATGATTTTCATTTAAAAGCTTATTTCCAGCTTTTTTTATTATTTTCGGGCCAATCCCTTTTGCGCACTGCTGCCCTGCACTTAAAACGGCCGAAATCAGCCAAAAAGAAAAAGTAAATTTTTGTAATTTTGCAACTAATTTTCATGCCTATGGCCATATATTTGGCCTTTGGCATGCCTAACCCTTCTAATACATTCGTTTTTACGAGCTGTCATGCCTCCATTTTGTAGTTTACAGAAACGTATTCAGCTACTGGCTGAATACATTTCTGCAGTCTACAATACTCTTGCATGGATGCCTGCCTGCTTCCTGGATCGCTAATTCACCTCATTTACATGGTTTTCACCAGCAAATGAGGTAATTGGCATACAGGGGCTGTGTCTGAGCAGGAATAGTGCAGGAGCACTCGTGCACGTCTCGGGAGCTCATTCCTGGATCGCTCATCAGCCATATTGCCTGCAGCAGCTCTTGCACTATTCCTGCATGCCATGCAGAGCTAGCTGAATCCTGGGGATAGAGCTGATAAGTATATCTGTGGCACGTTTTAACTGTTCAGAGTTCTGCACTGTCTAAATTTTTGCTTGACTGAATTATGTTTATATTTGCTGGCATTGTTTTCTGATATTCTAGCTGCCTCCATTTTGATTTTTTCTTAATTTACTGCTTCTGCACTTGTTTTTAGTCATTTTTTTAATTTAATTGCATTTATTTAAACTGTATTTGCTTGAGTTTTTCCTAATTTACTACTTTCTGCACTTATTTTTAGTCGTTTTTAAATTTAATTGTATGTATTTAAACTGTATTTACTTTAATATTGCTACACACTCAAGTGTGCTAGCTTGCACTGCATTTGAATTGTTTTTACTGCTGTTTTAGCTGCTTTTCTCTAAAAAAAAACAAATAAAAAAAGTTCTAAGCTTGTTTTCCACCTTTCCTATAACTAGTCTAGTCCAGATACAGATTTGCTGTATCCCAGACTGTTTGTAAGCTTCTGAGCCCCCCAAGCCTTTCTGTATTGGAGGGAAGCCTTCTAGCTTATCAGTGGGAGTGGTAAACACTAGGCAGTCTACCTACCGAAAGAGGAGTGGTTTCTGGCCCAGAAAAATGTAGTTTATTGGCTGTTTGGACAGTTTTTCCATCCCTTTCAACTGTCTGGTTTAAAAGCCCACATTTGCACTTGTTTCCTGCTTTTCCAGTAACTAGTCTAGTCCAGATATAGATTTGCTGTATTCAGGACTGTTTGCAAGCTTCTGAGCCCCCCCCCCCATGGCTTTCTGTGTTGGAGGGAACCCTTCTAGCTTATCAGTAGGAGTGGTAGACACTAGGTAGCCTAGCTACCAAAAGAGGAGTGGTTTCTGGCCCAGAAGTTGTAGTTTATTGGCTGTTTGGACAGTTTTTCCATCCCTTTCAACTTTCTGGTTTAGAAGCCCATGTTCGTGCTTGTTTCCTGCCTTTCCTGTAACTAGTCTAGTCCAAATACAGATTTGCTGTATCCAGTACTGTTAGCAAGCTTCTGAGCCCCCCAAGATTTTCTGTGTTGGAGGGAAGCCTTCTAGCTTATCTGTGGGATCAGTAAACACTAGGTAGCCTATCTGCCAAAAAGAGGTGTGGTTTCTGGACCTGAAATTGTAGTTTATTGGCTGTTTTTGCAGTTTTTCTATCCCTTTCAACTTTCTGGTTTAAAAGCCCACATTTGCTCTTGTTTCCCACCTTTCCTGTAACTAGTCTAGTCCAGATACAGATTTGTTATATGCAAGACTGTTTGTAAACTTTTGAGCCCCTCCCCCCAAGCTTTTCTGTGTTGGAGGGAAGCCTTCTAGCTTATCAGTAGGAGTGGTAAGCACTAGGTAGCCTATCTATCACAAGATGAGTGGTTTCTGGCCCAGAAATTGTAGTTTATTGGTCGTTTGGGCAGTTTTTCCATCCCTTTTAACTTTCTGGTTTAAAAGCCTACGTTTGCACTAGTTTCCCACCGTTCCTGTGACTAGTCTAGTCCAGACACAGATTTGCTGTATCCAGGACTGTTTGTAAGCTTCTGAGCCCCCCATGCCTTTCTGTATTGGAGGGAAGCCTCCTAGCTTATCAGTAGGAGTGGTAAGCACTAGGTAGCTTATCTACCAAAAGGTGAGTGGTTTCTGGCCCAGAAATTGTAGCTTATTGGCTGTTTGTAAGCTTCTGAGCCCCCCACGCCTTTCTGTGTTGGAGAGAAGCCTTCTAGTTTATCAGTAGGAGTGGTAAGCACTAGGTAGCCTATCTACCAGAAGAGGAGTGGTTTCTGGCCCAGAAATTGTAGTGTAGTGTATTGGCCGTTTGGGCAGATTTTCCATCCCTTTCAACTTTCTCGTTTAAAATCTCACATTTCCACTTGTTTCCCACCTTTCCTGCAACTAGTCTAGTCCAGATGCACATTTGCTGTATCCAGGACTGTTTGTAAACTTCTGATCCCCCCAAGCCTTTCTGTGTTGCAGGGAAGCCTTCTAGCTTTTCAGTGGGAGTGGTAAGCACTAGGTAGCCTAGCTATCACAAGAGGAATGGTTTCTGGCCCAGAAATTGAGGTTTATTGGCTGTTTGGGCAGTTTTTGCATTCCTTTCAACTATCTGGTTTAAAAAGCCTGCATTTGCACAGGTTTGCACTTGTTTAAGCACCATGGATCCAGTTTTGGCATCCTGCAGACTGCAAGAGCATCAGGAAGGAGAAAGAGATACTCTAAGTGCCTCCATTTTGATTTTTCCTAATTTACTGCTTTCTGCACTTGTTTTTAGTCATTTTTTAATTTAATTGCATTTATTTAAACTGTATTTGTTTTAATATTGCTACACACTCAAGTGTGCTAGCTTGCACTGTATTTGAATTGTTTTTACTGCTGTTTTAGCTGCTTTTCTGGTTTAAAAGCCAGTGTTTGCATGGGCTTGTGCTTATTTAAGCTCCGCTCAGCGGCACTGAGCTGAGGTTAACTATTACTAGTGCCAGAAAGTCTGCTAGTCAGTTTTTCCCTTAGATCTTGCTAGTTCTTTCTCCCTCTCTTGCACTTCAAATAGCTTAATTGATTTTCACTTGAATAGGTTTTTGTAGCAATTATTGTACCACACCTAAGTGCCATCAGCACTAGTCATTCTTCACAGAAATAGCTCCAGTACTTAGTAGTTACAACCACCACTCCTGGCATGATTAAAGGGCAGTTTCCTGGGCTTTCTTCTATTAACCTGGTGCACTTGGGTATTCTGAGGCAGAGTAGCAACTGCCTCATGTACACAGACAACCCTCTCCTCTTACCTCCCAACACTCAGACTTGTGAGAGATGCACTTATATCACCAAATTGGAAGCTATGCACTCTCCAGCCAAGGCCGGACTAGCTGGTCAAGAGAAGAAGGTTAACACCTGCACCACACCACATGGAACACATAGCCCTCCAGAACACCCACCATCACAGCTCTCACATAAAAACACAAACCACACACCCACCTTCGCTGAGGCTGTCAATAGAAATTTGCCCAAACAGCAGAGACCTCCAAGACAGAAATGCACTTGACCACTGCAACACAGCACAGACTACAGGACATATAGCTCACCTCCACAGTGTGCCCCTCAACCTAAGCCTCTAAGGCTAAACACCTTGCCCAATACACTAATCATAGGTGACTCAACAGTGAGGCACACAGATTTCCCACTCACTAGGTTGAATAAGGAGAAGGTAACAGTCAACTGTCTATCAGGTGCCAGAATCCGACACATAACACACGCAATCAAGTCACTCCACGACAAGTAGAAGTATGACTCTGTCACTGTCCATGTGGGTGTGAATGATCTGAGATGAACCTCCCTGGACTACATGAAAAGAGACATGGTGGAGCTCTCTGATTATGTGGCCCAGGCAGGTATGACCCTAGCCCTGAGCAGTATCTCACCATCACCCAGTATGATACTGCAATACAAACAAAAAATGATTGACTTCAACATTTGGCTACGTTTCTGGTGTCATTCTAAGGGGATCCAGTATCTGTCTGCTTGGGATAACATGATTGACAGACATCGATGCTTTGCCAGAGATAGCCTGCATCTGTCACCCCTGGGCTTCTGGGTACTGGCTAAGGTGCTTGCCACCCCTATAGTGCCTTTTTAGGCAGTGTTCCAAAGACCAAATTACAACCATAACAGCTATAAATAAATGCAATCAGAGGGTCATGCTGCTCAACCCTAGAAGTCTAAATCTCAAGATGCACTCACTCGAAGCACTCCTAAAAATGGAGAACATCGACATTTGTGTTGTAACGGAGACCTGGTTTAAAGAGGCAGAAAGCACCCCTGTGCTACTAGGCTATAACTCATTCCACACCTTTTGGCCCTGAAACAGGGACCGAAGCTCCAAAGGCAGTGTTGTCTCCATATTCATAAAGGATATGCACACCTCCAGACCAGAAGCCCAGCATACCACATCTGAGATACTTCAGTTACAACTAACATTGGGTAAGATGGTGAGCCAGGTCATAGCCTGCTATAGGTCCCCAACCATGTCCCTGGACTCTCACTCCATGTTCCTAAGCACACTGGAATCTATCAAGGTCCAACCCAACACTCTCATACTAGGAAACTTCAACTACCCCGTCATCAACTGGAAAAACTACTCAAGCACCAATACACTGGCCCAATTCTTCCTGGAATTCATCAGTTCCAATATCCTGGACCAGCTCATTCTGACCCCCACTAGAGGAAGCAACATCCTTGACCTGGTTATTACTAACATGAGCGACCGTTGGTCTACACCAATAGTCAATCCCTCCCTGGTCAGATCTGACCATAAACTAATCACCATGGAAATCCACATCTCACCCACACCTCCTCTAAAGGTAACCACCTTGAAAAACTTCAACAAAGCTGACTTTGGGCTCCTAAAAACAGAGGTGGCTAACTTCACACACCCATGCCAATGGAAAATAGCTGCATGACTGCTGAATCATACACCAATGCACTCTACGAACATGTACATAAATGCATGGAACTAGCCATAAAAAAGAACCAAGATGCTCTCCTCTAAAAAAGGGAAGCCAACCTGGTGGTCCCTGCCATTAATGAACTCTACAACAGAAGGAATAAACTGTTGCAGAAAAAGGTGAAGTCCCAAGACTGGAAAAACTCCCTTATTAGCCTCAACAAAAAGTTGAGATCCCTCATCAAATCCACCAAAGCCAGCTGTGAAGGCAGAATTGCGACAGACACTATAAACAACCACAAAGCCTTCTATAGTTATATCAAGAACCTCCACAGCAATATCCAGATTTGCTCTGAGTTACTGCACAATGGTACCTCCTATACTGAGCCAACAGATATTGCCAACATACTGGCCGACAAATTCAGTACCAACTTTACCCCTCTCTCACCCCCAAAGGACCAATCACAATCCTGGAAGAATGCCAAGCACCCAGCATTACTGCAGCACAGGTTAAAGCTGCATTGTCCAAGGCCAAGGATACAGCTTCCATGGGACTTGATAATATCCCTGGCTGCTTTGTGAAAGGGAGATCATGCCTGCTCAATCTGGTTGACTTCTTTGAGTCAGTCACCAGGGCTGAGAATGATGGTAAGGCACTGCATACAGCCTACCTTGATCTGGCCAAGGCGTTTGATACCATTCGTCACTCAGAAATTATTGAAAAACTCACCAAACTAGGCATCAACCCCTATATCACTAGGTGGGTTGCAAATTGGCTCACAGATAGAACACACAGTGTGAAAGTAGCGGACTCCAGGTCAGACTGGTGACCAGTCACGAGTGGACTCCCACAGAGATCATTCCTGGGTCCTCTCCTGTTTGGCATCTACTTCTCAGAGGTCCAGGCCAACACAAAGGGACTCTGGCTGACCAAGTTTGCAGATGACTGCAAGCTGGGAGCTATTATTAACTCAACAAGTGATGCAAACATCCTACAGAAAGGCCTCACTGAGACTAATGACTGGTGTCAAAACCATGGCCTTAAGCTTAACGCCAAAAAATGTGTCGTCATCCCCTTTGGTAAAAACTCAGTTCCCACTAATTACCACATCGATGGGAGCCTATTGAACACTGAAGACACTATAAGAGATCTGGGGATGCAGGTTGACAGCAACCTTTTCTTCGACCATCACATTGCCACTGTGGTCAGAAAGTCCTTCTATGTGGCACATCTCATTACCAAGGGATTTGTATCCAGGAAGAAAGAGGTCATCATCTCTGTCTACTCTTCCCTCATTAGACCAATCATTGTGTATAATGCATCATTTGGCATGTACCTCACTAGACACCTGTAACAGCTGGAGAGGCCACAGAAGTACCTCACGAAGAGGATCCTAGGCCTTAAACACATGTTCTACACAGACAGATTCAAAAGACTCCAGCTATTTACTGTCTCATATCACCTACTTAGAGGTGATCTCTGCTTGACTTACAAAGCCATATCTGACTCAGCTCTGTTAGAAATGCTACATCTAAAGAAATCCCAATCCCTCCACACCACACACTCCAGAGACCTCAACCTCATTACCACAATCAACAGAACATGCTGGAGGGACAGGTTCCTCACCCAGAGACTTCCCATGCTCTGGGATAAACTTCTCATATATGTCAAGCAGAACACCTGGCTGTCCGTCTTCAAGAGAAATCTTGATGAGTGGATGGGTAATAGAAAGTTCACCACAGGGATCACTCCAGTGGCTCTACTTGATAGAGGCACTGGGAATTAACACTGAGTGGCGCAATGCCCAGGCACTTCTATGGGCTAGGCTTGTAAAGTCTCCAGGGCCATTAGCCTAGTACACACCTATGAACCTATGATCTACCCCTGCAGCCAAGCATATTAATAGTATTCACCAATAGGAACCAGGTGGCCAGAGGCCACATGTATCCTAGCAAAATACAGCTCCAAAAATATCTGAGGAGCAAACCTGTGTGCTCACCACCAAAGAAGTGCAGGGTATTAAGTTGCAAGCAGCAACAGGACAAACTATAAGAAATTAGATCCTGACAATGGAAACTAATGTTTGGACACAGGATGTTAGCTTATTGCTGGGGAAAGAGACAGAACTAGAGTGAGAGTTTAGAAAACACCATTTAAATTTACATCACTTTTCTTTTACATAAGCATTGTTTTTTGAACTAGAATTCTTGAATGGAGTGTTACCATTTCTCCAGTGTGGAAGTGATCCTTTGGAGAGGTTCTGAATATATCTGAGGATACTCACAACTTCATGCTGTAGAGTTAAAGACTGTGCTACTAGATTAGAGAGACAATGCAATATGAGTACAAGTTACAAATAGGAAAGCACTTTTTATTTTTTTAGTTATGTGCCTAACATCTATGCAGATTATTCTGTCTTCGTATACACCATGGGAGTGTTGCTTAATAAAGTACCAGTTAGAGAATCTATGCTCCTTCTGGGGAACTTCAGACATCGTACTGGAAGTCATGGAGATACCTAGAGGTATCAATGGGAGGGAAAAAATTGCCCAGTTAGAACCTGAGAGCTGAACTGTCTTTGGACTTCTGTATTAGTTATGAATTGTCCATATCATACTTAGACGTGTACTTTGTACCATATCTTCCTGGCCCAAATGGGAATGAGTGGCTTTGTAGCCATGTTACATGTCATCCATACTGATGTTCTAAACTTTGGGTCAGAAGAGTTGTTGAGTTGCCAAATATTCCAAACTTGGTGGGTTGAATCAAAAGACAATGGTAGCAAACAGACAACCCCCACCACCACCACCACCACCAGCACTAAAAAAAAAAATATATGCAGTAAGGGCATCCTGGAGAATGCATGACCTATGATCCTGTACAAGATGATTTCAATTCCCAACTACAAAAGAGCTTGTCCTATTAAGCTGGGGAGATTTTGGACATGGAGTCCAAAAGGATCCTATTCACTCAGCTATTTGGTCTACAGACATGAAGCCCCAAGACTGACCATATAGTCCTTGTTCATATAGCAGCCTAAGTGCTGCAGCTAGCAGAGTTGAAGATGTATGCCAAGTGGCCAGTGCCTGTTCACCCATCCTTGGGGTACAGTGACAGTGTGCTCTACCACAGGATATCAGACAGTGTACTGTCTGACAGAGATGAGGGGTATAGAACTTTGTAGAAAAAACAAAAAACATAAAGCTGAATCAGTTGAAACAATGCACAGAGACCAAGCAGGTGTATAAAATCCAAGATGTTTAATCGTACTGCCTTCCTGGTACCTCGGCTAGGTGCCTTCAAGGGAATAACTGTTTCACCAGCACAAACATCTTATATAATAAGCACATTTAACCATCAATTAATTTATCCATTAAGCAATGAAAATATGTAACCCTTTCCAATCATCCAAACAATGCTACTCAATAAACACATGCACATGATACTGTTTATGCAACAAACAGATATAATCTGTATACCAAATAATGAATACATTTTATAAATACAAATTCAACAAACATGAATATTGATCTCCTGATTTAAACCTTTTGGAAAATGAGTACCAAAACTGATTATTAACTTTGTTTCCAACTGTGAAAGTTTTACCCCCAAATCACTTCCTTGTATGAAAAAAAGCTTGGCTAAGATGCTGAAAAAGAAACTCATATCAGAGCCACCATGAACAGTATGAAAATGGTTAGCCACTGGGCTTTCCAATCTTCTATTTCTAATGTCACCTAGATATTCCATCACACAGTTTTTAGCCATTCTCTTGGTCTGTCCTATATACTATCTTGTGGGGGTACAACCACACCCAATGATATGCACTACCCCACAAGAACAAAAAATTAAAGTAACTTTTTGCTCTGTATTTTTCAAATTGATGTTAGTCCATTCCAAGTTTTTTATTCTTCCACAAGCCCAACATCTTGGGCGGTACAGTGGTGCAGTGGTTAACATTGCCACCTCACAGCAAGAGGTTCTCCGGTTCGATTCTCGGCTGGGGTGCCTTCTGTGTGGAGTTTGCATGTTCTCCCTGTGTTCGCGTGGGTTTCCTCCGAGTACTCCGGTTTCCTCCCACATTCCAAAGACATGCATCTGGAGCATTTCTCCCCGGGCCTCCGCTGAAAACAGGCTTTGTGGAACCTAGTCGGACATTCCCGGTCAACAAATGATAAATAAATAAAAAATCTTCCACATGGATAACAACCAAAACGCCCTTCCCCCATCTGCTGAGTCCTTGAGATTAACAATTCCTTGAGATTTACGGGTCATCACACACTAATGGCCAAAATCTATCTACCACCCCCCTCAACATATCCGAGAGAGGGGAATATTTGGAAACAAAGAATAACCTATCCCCCCCAATTTGTATGTACAGTATCATGTGTCTCTCCATCACCTGCCCTCTGTGTGCCATTACAGTAGATATGTGAGATTCTCCCACATTCCCCAGCACTGGATTCAGCTTTGTCCAGAATAACAGCAGGATATCCCCTGTTTAAAAGCTTGTGTCTAACTTCAAAAATTCTTGATCTAAAGTGGATTTATCAAAAGTATAAGTACTAATGCGTTTATATTTTCCATATGGTAATAAAGCCATCAAATGTGGGGGATGCATGCTATCAGCTGTCAGAAAATTATTGACAGCCATTTCCTTGCTATAAGGCTTAAAATGTACTGTCTGTTTTTGGATATGAAAAATTCCAAGGTCAAGAATTGAATTTTCTCTGAGTCAACCTTGTGGGTAAACTGTAAACCACAACTGTTCTTGTTGATATTCTCCATAAACTTATAAAAATTAACCATGTCGCCCTTACAAATGAAAATCAAATCATCGATGAACCTCTTATAAATGACCACATGTTTTGAATAAAATTCAGTATTATAAATAAAAAGATTCTCAAAATGGTTCATAAAAATTATGGCATATGCAGGGGCAAATGATCCCCCAATTGCAGTGTCTTCTTTTTGTAAAAAATGCTGATTTTCAAATTTAAAGCAATTATGTGTTAAAGAGAATTCTAAAGGCTGTAATACATAGGTTGTGACTGGTCCCTCCCCCATTATTTTCCCCACTGCTTCCAAACCCCAAGTGTTTTTAATACTAGTATAAAGAGCTTTAACATCTACACTAGCCCAGTAGAAATCCAAATTCCATTTCAGCCCCCCACCCCCACCAGGTCAGAGAAATCTTTACCATTTTTAATGTATGACATGAGTCTAGGTAAATATATATTTAACTGATAGTCTAGAAAAATGCCAACATTCTGTAAATAGGATCCCCTTCCTGATACTATGGGCCTGCCTGGTGAGTTGTTAACGCACTTGTGGATTTTAGGGATAATAAAAAAATGAGAACCCCTGGGATTGCTAATGTATAATTTCTTTACATCCATGGGGAAGAAAAAGCCCAATCTCTCACCTAGCTCAAGAACATCTAACAGGACAGCATTAAAATCAACAACAGGATTTTTTGTAAGCTTAATATAAACAGATGTATCCTTTAACAAGTCCTCCGCCATGTTATGATAGACAGTTCTGGAAAGAACCACCCAGTTGTCACCCTTGTCAGCCTGTGTGAAAAAATATATTTGTCATTTATTTTGCATAAATGTTGCAAGGTTGACCTTTCATTCTTATTTAAATTGTTCATTCTACATCTCTTTTTCAGTTTTTCACAATCCAACTCAACCTGTCTGTAAACAACATTCTGAAATTGACAAACTGCTGAACATAATTTTGGTGGCATAAAGTTGCTGGTATATGAAACCTGTGGCACAAGTAATTTGCCATATCCTGTACAAAAGCCAATCTCTGTATCTTTAGCAATACCCAAATCCTCCTCAGAAGGCACTCTACAAATGTCAACCAACTCGTTTTCATAAACAGGCACATTTAATAAGGAATCATCTGAAATATCACTTGAATCAAAACCATCAGTTTCCCCATTTACAAAAGGTGACTTAGAAACACATTTCTGAAAATATACTTTTAAATGTAATTTTCTACAAAAATGGCCAACTTCCAACAGAAAGTCAGCCAAACTAGGAAAAACTGTAGGAACAAATTTTGTGCCTTTTAGCATCAAAGATTCAATGTCTTTGTCCACATTTAGATCAGATAAATTAATTATTTTTAAACTAGTCCCACTGTCCTGGGTAAATCATTGCTTCACATACCTACATGAAGGCAACGGACCACAGTCTGTAGGAGTAAAGTCTTCATGAGCTTGACCATAGCTGAATTCCTCAACTTCTTTTTCTCCTATTGCCACCCCTGTAGTTGGTGTTTCCATTCTGTCATCTCTGGCCCCATCCTTGAGATTGTTGAACCGTTGACAACTGTTCTTGCAGGTCTACCTCTATTTGATTCAGTTCCTCAAAGGATACACTCTTCTTGCTGCTAGAAGGTGTTTCGGAAGAGGAAGCTGAAGTATCATGCATATCATGAGAGCTGCTCTCGTTCTGACATGTACTGGATCTCCAGCTCCTTGGTTTCTGTTGCCAGGAGAAAATTAGATTTTTTTTTAATCTTTGACATCACGTTCAAGCTTTCCCTTCTTCCTATTGACAGTAGTCTCCTCTGCTTTCGAAATGTTGGACTTGATTTCTATCAGTTTACCAATGAAAGTCTCTCTCTGAACAGATTTAATTAAATGTTCTTGCAAATGTAAAATCTCTTCCTGGACTTTCTCCTGCTGTCTCATGTTCCTTTTTATCAAGATTTTCAACCAGCCTACAGTGCAAGCTAGGGATACATTCTTCCACTCCTCTAGCAAATCAGCCTCCTCATCTAGGAAATCAAAGGCAATTAAATGATCGACCCTCAGGCCCCTGGGAGATAAATCCAGGCTTATATACTTATCTAAAAGCCTGATGTCATAAAATAAAGTTACTTCTTTGGTAAGGAGCCGTTCTAATTGAACAAAATCACCTTCATTCAAGTAGAGTTCTCCTTGGCACCAAGGATCACCACTAGTCAGTCTCAGGTCTCTTTCTTTCCAAAAATTCGCCACAGAGGTGGAAATAGAACTTAAATCAGTCTGTGCTCCAGCCATAATGAAGTCAGCTAATTCAGCTCAAACTGCAAAACAGATACAAACAAGTAGAAAAAACAAAAATCATAAAGCTGAATCAGTTGAAACAATGCACCAGAGACCAAGCAGGTGTATAAAATCCAAGATGTTAGTCATATTGCCTTCCTGGTACCTCGGCTAGGCGCTTTCAAGGGAATAACTATTTCACCAGCACAAACATCTTATATAATAAGCACATTTAACCATCAATTAATTTATCCATTAAGCAATGAAATATTTAACCCTTTCCAATCATCCAAACAATGCTACTCGGTAAACACATGCACATGATACTGTTTATACAACAAACAGATATAATCTGTATACCAAATAATGAATAAATTTTATAAATACAAATTCAACAAACATGAATATTGATCTCCTGATTTAAACCTTTTGGAAAAAGAGTACCAAAATTGATTATTAGCTTTGTTTCCAACTGTGAAAGTTTTACCCCCAAATCACTTCCGTGTATGAAAAAAGGCTTGGCTAAGATGCTGAAAAAGAAACTCATATCAGAGCCACCATGAACAGTATGAAAATGGTTGGCCACTGAGCTTTCCAATCTTCTATTTCTAATGTCACCTAGATGTTCCATCACGCGTTTTTTAGCCATTCTCTTGGTCTGTCCTATATACCATCTTGTGGGGGTACAACCACACCCAATGATATACACTACCCCACAAGAAAGGCAATTAAAATAACTTTTGGCTCTGTATTTTTTCAAACTGATGTTAGTCTAAGGTATAGAATCTTGTGCAAGAACTGGGTAAACAATCCTTACCAAGTAACATGTAGAGCTGTTGGAAGAATCAGTCAATACATGGAAGCATACATGCACCAGTCAGTCAGCATTACAAGGAGCTTCTCAGCTGCCGAATAGAAAGTGGGGATAAAACAAAGAAAACCCACTGATGGTTGCCTGAATGATGGCTTTCCATGACAATATCTCACCCATAGGTATCAAACGTGTCATTCATGTGACAGGAGCATTGATAGCCTGCAGGTAACAGGAGAAAAACACATAAGAAAAAAGATGTTGTTCATAATCTTGTTAGCTGAGGAAGCAGTAAAGAACTGTGTCCAAAAAGAGGGTGAGGCTTGTTGTCATGGAGTCAGTGGTAGACTTTAGCAATCAGGAAAATTATCAAGTTAAAGAAAGGCCATCTGTACATTGGTGTCTCCAGGTCTAGTAACACTAAAATATGCAAAAACTTGAATAAACAAGATAAACAGACCTACAATTTAAATTTTATTATAGCAATGTGAGTAGTATATGATTCTCTGCTGAAAAATGACATAAATCCAGTTTCTGATATCAATGAAACTACAAAAAAAAATATATAAAAAACATGTAATTTAAGGACTGAGTTTCCTATGTGACCATTCTTGAGTGATGTGTTTGTATTTTAGATTAATATTATTTTCTATTCTCACAATTTTATTGAATTTTATTGGTTAACCATGTAAGTGAACTAACTGTTCTTTATTCAACCCTTTTCAGTCACAATGCACAGCCTCAAACACAAGATGAAATGTGATGTAAATGTTGATATTTTAGTATACAGCCGAATAACATTTATTATAAATCTTTACTTTAAATCCTATACCCTTTGCTACAGTTCTTCCAGAATTATGTATAAGATCTGCTAGACCCCCTTCAGCAAATCAGTTCTTCAGTTTCAGAAGACCTATGTGATATCACAGCTGCATGTCATATTACTTGTTAAAGTAATCTGTAGTTGAAAGCCTGAATTTTCACGTGTCTCTCCATTTCTTCATTCTTTTCCATATCATGACTATTCCCTGAAAAATACAGTTTCCACACAAAAATTCTGACCCTTGAAGCATGGAGTCACAGTAATATTAGAGGGTTTAGTTACTCTGATCCAGACAAGTCAGGTCCCCTGTTTTTGAAAACTGTAGGTTACAGTATGCCATATTCACTCTAGGAAAATGCGATCCCACAACATATTAAGATTCTTACGCCAACTTCTTCTGCTCCTGAATTTTCTGGCCTGTAACTTCTGCAGTATATAACTTGTTTGCTATGTAACGCACTAACTGATTCTGATACTTGAATGCTGACTACAACTATCCTAACTGCAGGTGTGAGACATACGTCCAGCAAATGATGCACTTTTTTGAACTTTGGCCTCTATATAGTCTGCTTTTTGCCCTTGCTGTACTGTTCTCCAGGAGGTACTCTTCTGTTACAGGAGCATATGGGTCATTTATGCCCTCGGTACTTTCCCTGAGCAGCTATGACAACTTAATAATGCAACCTCCAACCTGTTTAATTAGCTTAGTGCCTACATCTGAGGCACAGGGGGCATTTATAGCTTGGCACAAGTAGGTTAGTTCTGACCCCACTTTTATAGGCTTATCTAGTAATGTTGCTAGTAAGTCACAAACAATGCAAGACGGTAATCACTTACATATGGAGATATTCTGATTCATAATCCCTGATTGTGGATACATACACCTTTATCTATATACATCTATTATGCATACCACCTACACTAATTTCTAAGAAGACTATAACATAAAATACAAATTTTGCAGGGTCAGTAGCTTATGAGGTTTCATGCTCGATTTCTTGACAGATGAAAGATCAGAAGGCTGTCATTTTTATGTCCACGCCAGTCATTTCAATTAATGTTCAGTACTAACACAGCAATTTGGTATGAAGGGGTGTTGCACTGCTGGGGTGTCATCCATCAGAAAAGGCATTACACTGAGTGGGGTGGTAGTTGGTGTGGGTCTTAAAGATCCCAGTATCATTTGCTTGCAGCTATAAATAGTTATGTTCAAAAAGTCACCAGTAAAAATTATTATTTTAATGCACATATAAAATTAAGTATGATAACATTTTACTAGTAATAAAAATTCATATGAACAGTATTAAAGTCTACTTCAGTTTGTCCCAAGTTCCACATTCAGACCATTTCTCAAAATAATTTGCACATTATCTAGTATCATCTTAGTTTAATAGAATGCCTTCTCAGTATTTTTAAGGATCAAAGAGGTAGTTTCTCTTTTCTTTGCAACTCACTGTGAAAGAGGAATAAGAGAATTTCTGCAGTGTCCTGGGGAAATACCACACAATTCCCTGTGTACCCAGGTCTTGACTAAAACTGATCTGGATTTGATTAATGCACTTTCCTAGTCCCAGATATATAACCATATTATGTAATACTAAATTGTTTCTTGTTCCTTACAGTGTGAAAAAGGGTGTCCTGTAGTCCTTTATTATTAACAACTCTATCAGGTTAGGAAAAGAATAAGCCTGTGCGCTACTACTGAGCTTTGTGTTATAGTCCTGGGTTCACTTCCTTTAGTCTCCATTTGCCTAAAGTATGACCTTTAGTAAGTCACTTAACCAGGCAGTGGTCCCAGGTTACCTCTGCAAAAGGCACCTGTCTCTCATGAGATTTACTTACTTAAATAATTAATAAAGAAAAACAGCACTCAGTGTTATCACATTGACTGCATGCAGTAACACAGATAGTTTTTAGAGATTTTTGATTTGATGTAATCATCAAAAGCTGAGATACACCAGTGTCCTAGGCAGGACTGGTTTGGGATAAAATCAAGACTCTATACTTCCTAATAGCTGACACTTTTGGAACTGACAATCATACTGCGTTATCTACCAGTGATGCCTTAGAGTTTTACATGGTACAAAAACAAGACATCAGTGTAACAGAGGCACTGAGTTTTAAACTGAATTCTAAACTATTTTATAATGCCTTAAACAGAGTGTAAGGTGTGCGTGTGTGTGCGTGTGTGCGTGAGTGCGTGTGTGCGTGTGTGCGTGTGTGTGTGTGTGTGTGTATGAGAGAGAGAGAGAGAGTACACTTTAGAAATGGATGTATCCATGCTGTAATTTAAAGCTAGAAAGAGTATGCAAAGATAGGGGCATATCAGGCTGGCGTACATACAATGATGCATCTTTGTGGGGTGAGATCATGCTTTAAGGAGCAAAACCAGGAAGTCCCTGGCATATTAGCAGCTCATTAACAATGAACAGTATCTTAAATAGACACAAGCCTTAGATCCACAAATCTATTCTCATAATGCAAGTGGCTCTGACAGTGTCCTTTGAAAATCACTTATTTGCAATATTCTGTTAATAAACAATAAAAATGTTTTTGCTTAATGATTAACCAAATATAGACTACATGTGAAGTGCATACTGAAATTGGAATAGACCTGTGACCCAAACCATTCTGCACAAGTAAATCAATACATGCTGCAAACCAGAAAACTGCCTCCCATCTGTAACAGCCAAGTAAAAGAGTTTACAGATAACAGGCTAAATCTAACAAAAACAAATGTAGAATGTGGATGTGTTCCTTTCAATGTTGTTGTGATATAGATAGATAGATAGATAGATAGATAGATAGATAGATAGATAGATAGATAGATAGATAGATAGATATTCAACAACTCAAGCAGCCTTCCTTGGTGGTGGCCATTTTCTTTTTTATAAGACAGTACTAAAGTTACGGAGTGATATCTTCAGTTTAAACTAACCAATGGATTTACCATTTATGTTATGTGCATGTAGGGCAAAAAATGGGAAAGTTCAGGTACCACAACAAAGCAGTTTCATGCCACAAGATGACAAACTGCCACATCACACTTGCCAACAATAATTTGAAATAGCTACGTAATGTAATGAAATCAGCTTTTATTAAAATACAGACTAACCATACCAGTTTAATTTACTGTGATTATTAAATGTTAGCCAGATTTTTAAAAAAGAAGAAATGTGCAGGATGAGATTGTGTATCATACACATACTGGTAACATGAGCTCACAGCAGAATAAATAGACCCATTTTAGTGGAAGTAGTGATAGTTAATTTGGTAGTGAGATTATGTAATCTGGCCTAGTTTTAGGAGTGACCAGAGTGCACCAAATGCTGACATATCGTAACAAGAACTTCCCAAAATATAGGAGAAAGTTTTTGAAATCAAAGCTTCATATAGTAGTTTACCTCTCTGAGGTCTATCCTGTACTATCCAATAGACCAGTGCTTCTTACAAGATAATAGAACATACAACCACTATTTAATGCAGCTGTCAAAAGTCAAATGTCTTTAATGGAAACAAAGAACATGAATTTAACACAGGGTTGTCATACAGCAACTGAAAATAAAAAACTGAAACTACAATGTCTGCCCAACTGCTCCAAAAAGCAAAGCTGCCATGTTTGAATAAATTGCCTTTTAGCATAATTTGGTTTGAAAAGCCCACAGTGGAGTTCACAATTTAAATTTTAATAAATTCTAAGAGATACATTAGCTACTAATTGGAAATGTACATTATAATAATAAGGAGCTTAAATGCCTTAAATGGTAAATGAATCACAACATAAACAGATGTTCTAATTAGTATTTGGAGAAGTAACTGTAATAAGCTTAGTCTTACATTCTGCCTTGTAAGTCATTTTGGAATCATGTGGGACAGCATCCTCTATATCTTGTTCTAAAGCCCAGAAAATACTTAGTATTTTCAAATAAACATGTAAAGTGTGGGGCGTTAGCAAACATGCAGGAGGTTAAAACAGTAAGAGGCAAATGGCACTGTAAAATGACCGATGTCTGTACAACATATCCATTATAAACTCAGATGAAGTCCTTAGCAAGGGCACAGAAGGTCTGTGAGCTTATATGTCATGCAGATAGTTGTTCAAAAGATTATGGCCAATGGTTATTTGGGCAGGAATATTGTTTCTTGATCTTTGCCTTTTTAGCACTGAGTTTCAGTGTGTTTTGTGCATGTGTGTGTGTGTGTGTGTGTGTGTGTGTGTGTGTGTGTGTGTGTGTGTGTGTGTGTGTGTGTGCGCAAGTGTGTGTGTGTGTGTGTGTGTGTGTGTGTGTGTGTGTGTGTGTGTGTGTGTGTGTCTATGTGCATTTCTTTTACTCAGTAACACGGCCAGCTTCTGAAAATCTTAAAAATCACCTGTATACTTGTTTGATAATTATATTAATTTTTCTTAAACGTAAAGGCCTAGATACAAATCAGTGTAAAAAGGAATGTCAGATACATATATAACTATAACTTTATAGTCTAGAAATATGCAGATAACACACAAGAGCATAGTTATTTGAATAAAGATATTCTAATATTGTAAATTCAAATGATAGGATTCACAAATTTACTTATTAAGTATTCAGTATTCAGTTTGTTTGTTTGTCTTTTGGCTTTTCCCAGTAAGGGGTCTCCACAGCGGAACTCTGGTCCGCTAATGATAGGCAGTAGATTTTTATGAAACGCCGAGGTGCCAGCTCGATGCCCAACCTTCAACGAAGGCACGCCCATTTACACACGCATGTCTTTCGAATGCTACCCAACCGCGGGGAGGACATGCAGACTCCACACAGAAGGCACTCCCAAGCCCAGCCGAGAATCGAATGGGAGAACCTCTTGCTGTGAGGTAACAACACTACTGCCGTACTACCGCGGCATCTTAAGTATTCAGTATTCAGTACTTACAGAAATTCACAGTAATCCAAAATTCACATTTATTTATTTATTTTTATTTGACATTTGTTGACCGGGTTAGTCCGACTAAGCCACAGCCCTTTTTCAGCAGAGGCTCGTGGAGAAAAGCTCCACAAGTAAGTATGACTAGTACAATTACAAAAAGAAAAATGAAAAAAAAATCAGATGCAGAATAATAACAGAAATGATAACAGATAATAAGTAGCACATGACTAAATCTCAGAGAATAATTACAATCAGCATCATTAACATTGGTCTGCACAATCACTTCAGAGGGTTATACCCAATGTACTTCAGTAGGACTCGAGTACAATCAATAACAATTGTACTAGTAAGGTGTTAACTAGACTAGACCTAGTTCACTCTAGGTCAGTGGACAGCTAGGAGTAGAGATAGAAGTAAGGAAGGATGTAAGGTGAGAGAGAGGTGTATAGTAGAGAGAAGTCAGTCCAGAGGGTGGTTACAATGACAGAGCCAAGTATTATTTAGATAGTTTTTAGTAGCTGTTTTGAACAGATGTCAGTGACTGGTATTTCTAATATCCAGTGGAAGTTTATTCCAGAAGTGGGCTGGGGAGAAGCTATACAGGTTTTGTCCAATTTTAGTTTTAGGCTTGTAGACAGAAAGACATTTTTGTTCATACCTATGAAGGGACCTTGGTGGGGAGTAGGGGGGGATGAGAGGAACCATGCTGGGACAGAAGGAGGGCAGGTACAAAACAGAGTGAATTATTTAAAGCCGAGAGAGAAGTAAGAGGTGAGGAAGCTCTAGCCAGTTTAGCTTTTTAAGAGCTAGACAGTAGTATGAGTGGCAGGAGTAGTCTGTAGCAAATTTAGCAACTTTATTGCAGGTGGATTCTAGTTTTTATAGGAGAGTAGTTTAAAGGTTGGTGAGGATTTGTGAGCCAGACAGTAGGCCGGGGAGAAGGTAGACATGGGATATGGCAATTCTGGCTTTATTAGATAAGAATTTTTTGTTCCTGTAAAGGAGTCCAAGTTTTTAGTGGGTTTTATTAATGTTGTTGAGAACATGTATGTCAAATTTGAGATGGTCATCAATGATGACCCAAAGTAGTTTGGTATGTGATTCCACAGTAATAGGCGTGTTATTGAAGGATGTGATTGAGAAGGAAGATTTCAGATGATTCATAGTTTTGGGGATGAAGAGCAGGAGTTTAGTCTTTTTTGGATTTAGTATTAGCTGGTTCTTGGTGAGCCAGTTTTCAATAGATAAGAAGGATGTCTGTGTCCTGGAATTTAAGTCAGAAAGGGTATCTGCTATGATGATTACTGTGGAGTCATCTGCGTATCAAATGAGTGATGATTGTGGGCAGGAAGTAGACGATTGGTAAAGATATTAAATAGTAATGGGCCAAGGACTGATCCTTGAGGAACACCCATTTTTACAGGTAGAACAGGAGAGATTGCAGAAAGTCATTTAACAGATTGAAGAAGGTCATTAAGGTAACTAGTGAACTAGGAGATAGTGGAGGTGGATAGGTTGAGTTCAGTGAGTTTGTTTAAGAGGAGGGGGTGGGAGCCTTGGAGAGATCCAGAAATAGGCATGAGACCAATTTGTTTTGGGATATGGTGCTGACGAAGGAAATTAGGGCAGTGGAGGTGCTATGTTTAGGGTGAAAGCCATGTTGAGTGGGAGTTAGTAGGCTGTCTTGTAGGAGGTAGTGAAGGATTTGTCTGTGTACTCATTTCTCCAGGATTTTAGAAATATGGGATAGAATTGCAATGGGCCTGAAGTTGGAATGTTCAGATGAGTTACCTCCTTTGTGAATGAGTATGGCGTAGAATTGTTTCTAGATTGCAGGCCCTTTAAGTTCAGTTATGAAACGATTAATGAGTGTAGAGATGGGGAGGGCTAGAGAGCTGACTGTTTTCTGGAGAAAGAGTGGAGGAAGATCATCAATAGAGGGAGAGTAAGGTTTAAGCTTTAGAAGCAGGGATTTAATGTAGTCAGTAGATACAGTCTTAAGAGAAAAGGCTAGAGAGGTGGGCTAATAAATCCAAATTACATATTTACCATATTCACATGGTGGGTTTGGATCTACCACAATTTAAAAAAAACAATCACTAGGGAACAGGTCCTTAATGTTGTCTCTAAGACCAAGAACACTTTGTGAATGGGCCCAGATAATATCCCAGGATGCCTTCCAAATAGCATGAAACATGACCTATCAGGGCCTCTGGAATTACTATTTAATTGTAGCCCCCAAACAGGTTTCGTGCCTCATGAATGAAGAAAGGCAACAGTCATCCCTCTCCACAAAGTGGGCCATCTACAGACCCTGGAAACTACAAACCCATAAGTCTCACTAGTCTTATATGTAAAACCATGGAAAGAATTATCATGAAGATGATTAACAGAGATATACTAAACCTCCAGACACTGGACCCAACCCAATTTAATTTCATTAAGGGCAGACCATGCCTACTCAACCTGGTGGACTTCTTTGAGAAGGTTACCAAAGCAATGGATGAGGGAAAAATCATTCATACTGCCTACCTTGACTTGGCCAAGGCATTTGGCACAATATCCCACTTGGGCATTTTTGACAAACTCAAAAGATTAGGTACAAACCCATGTGTCACCCGGTGGATAGCCAACTGGCTCACAGATAGGACTCAGGAAGTTAGATTTGGGGAGATCACCTCTACAAAGATGCCAGTCACAAGTGGAGTCCCTCAGGGATTAGTCTTTGGACAGTTCCTTTTTGGCATCTACTTCTCAGAAGTCAAGGCCAATGTCAGTGGTCTCAGGCTGACTACATTTTTTGATTATTGCAAATTAGGACCTGTCATTGAGTCTCACACACTGACACAAATGCTTTCCAGGAGGGGCTAACACAGATAAACAACTGGTATCAGAACCATGGACTAAAGCTAAATGCCAATAAATGCATAATAGTATCCTTTGGGAAGTCATCCATTCCTGGTAACTATAATATTGACAACACACCTCTTAGAGTTGACCCAGTAGTCAGGGACTTAGGGACACACATAGTAATCTAGCCTTTGGCCATCATGTGTCTACAGTGGTGAGGAAATCATTCTGCATTGCACAACTTATAAACAAAGGTATGGCACCTAAGTCCAAGGAAGTCATTGTTCCACTGTATTCAGCATTCATCAGACCTATCATTGGGTACAGTGCCCCCTTTGGTATGTGTCTAACCAGGCATATCCAAAAATTGAAACGTCCACAGAGGTTCCTCACTAAAAGAATACAGGGCGTAAGTAAAATGTCCTATGCAGAAAACCTCAAGGCCCTATCCCTGTATTCTGTCTCCTACGGCTTTTGAAGGGAGATCTATGCCTGGCATACAGGGCATTGTCAGACCCCACTCTGATGGACCTCCTGCATATCCACAAAACAAGCATCACCTGAATTACCCATTCTAAAGACTTAAACCTTGCCTGTGATATGAATAGGTCCTGCTGGAGAGATAGGTATGTATCCCAGAGACTACCATGTCTATGGAACAGGCTTCCCATCCATGTGAAGCAGAGTTCCTCATAACCCAATTCAAGTGCAACTTGGACAATTGGATGGGAAAACAGAAATTCATCCTTAGTTTGGCACCTATGTCTCTAATGGATACAGTTAACCTGTAAATGGCTCATCTCTCAAATCTCTGCTTACACTTATCAAGGGTATCAGAACTTGTCTGAGACTTGGAAGGCATGGCTTGGCTTAAAAAGGCCATTGTGGTGATTAATCTAGTAAACATCTATGAACCTATGACTTTGCGATATGAGGTTAATGATGAAAGGAAATATATTTCTTTCTAACAATTTCATAAACTTTGCTTCTATACAAAGATAGCATCAGGCACATTTCCTAAGTGTATGCACGACTATCTATGCAATGCTGTTATTGCAAGGAGGTGTAACTTGCTTTGCTAATTATCATGGCTTCTTTCTAAGTGTAAACTGGGGAACGTCTGGCACATTCTTTATATCTGCAGGTAACTCATTCCAAATTCTGGAGATAAAGATGGAGAATGCTCTTTTCCAGCATGTCAGTGGATATTGTGGGGCATGAGAAGGCCATGTGAATGAAGCAAAAGAGAAATGTTTAGATGCTTGTCTTCAGTTTCATCATCCTTGTTAAATCTGGACAGCTTCCATGCAACATGTAAATAAGAGAGCAAGAAATAAACACATGTGTGTCAACAACAGGGGACCAACTCACTTTCAACAAGATCCAAAAGTGTTGTCCTTTGGGAGAACTATAAACAAAATACTACAATTTCATTAGTGCAGTCTAGAGTTTTAGCACATATATTTTGAAGATGGTCACTGTTAGCTGAAGTATATAATCTAGCACGAAGGTAAGTGCACCTTTTCCTAGCAGTAGACTTCCTTTGTTAGCCTGCTGTTTACACTGCAACAAGTTTTTAACAGGTCTATAATTCTTGCTATTTCTACAATGAGTACTAAATGTCACTAGTGAATCTAGCATAGCATCACATCAGTATTTCTAAGCATCCTCCAATACAGAATGATAATGACCAGTCTGTAAATGCCTTTGCAAGTGTTTTTTTTTTTCAAAACGTAAGACCTGAGCCTTTCTAAATATGACACTCAATCCAATTTGCTACAAACAGTAGTAAACATTAGATAGGTCTTTAACCAATGCAATACTGATAAAGCCAGGTGAGTGGTCAGCAAATCAGCCATGTCATTAGCATAAAACAGACTATTTATACTGGGAAGGCAGAAAGATGTCTAACTAATGAAAACAGTAAACAGCAAAGATACCACTACTAAGACTTGCAGAATACTAATGATAACAGGTTACATCTGGGATAATGCCTCTCCAACGGACACACAAATATATATACATTTGCTCAGTTTTTAATCCAATCCATACTTGCTTGCGTGAAGGGTGAGGCATAATGGGAAGAAAAATGTCTGAGTGTATATTTCATTTTAAATATGCTTTCATTTCAAATTTGGATTCCTGAGAGTTTTCTCAGTGTGTTCTGGTGACTTACATTCTGCCAAATGGTATAAAAAATTATAGCATGGCAAAGTGTAGAAAGTTCTTTTATGGAATTCAGAACTCATGGCTAATATGGAAAGTCATAAACACAGAGTCAAGTCAGCAGCATTAATGCTGCAGTGTTTATTTTTAATTGGACAGTGGTTGCTATAAGATTGATGCAATAATGTTGCTTTTACTCAGAAAAGGTTTAAAGAATACATAATTCTACTGTTCGAGGAGACATTACTTTGAATTCGTAGTCTTTGACTTATGTGATTTTTCTTTGCAATAAAAGAGACTTTTATTCTCTGCTGAACTGTGTTGTGTGAAAGTCATTTGGTTCCCTTAACAGTTTGACACCATATACTTGGATTTCCAAGCCTTTTGTGTGTTGCTGCATTAGAAATTGCCACTGGGCTTTGTGACAGGTTTTCTGTAAGGCAGATTTCTGATGTACCAATGCATAATTTCTTTCTTTACAATAAGCAGAGTTTAACATCTCTACAGGTAAGCTTTACTCATAACCTCTCCATTAGAATTAATTGCATGTGAGTGGGTAAATTGTATGCATCTGGGAAACTGTATCCAAGTGCAATCAACCACACCAACAGCATAAAGTTTATTTCATTATGTGCTAGCAGGGTCTGATTAATAAAATACAAGGAAATAGTATCACTGTCAGAAGGACAAAGTATGCTTCCCAAGTGTGAGAGCGGGTTTTTAGTCCAATATAAAGAAAAGGAACAAAAGTGATTCATTCGCTCAGAATGAGACTGAATTTATAATTATAGTCACAGATCTAGCTCTTTGGTATGAGAGTGGGGTTTTGTAATGGACACCAGTACGAGTTGTTTAAAAGAACCAGACTATGGGACTCCAAGCAGGTATATGTTTAATAAATATGGAAGAGACAGATGTAGTTATTTGGTAAAAAGGTCTGAGCTCATTAAAAATGATAGCTCTTGACAATTTCCATAAAGGGTACTTTTGATAAGAAAATCTAAAAGATAAATTGAAAGAAAAAGGTAGTAATTTACCAGTCTCTTTTTGGTCAGCCTTTAATGACTGACAAGAAGAAGAAAAGGAATCTGTACTTAGAAGTCTAAAATGTAACTGTGCACATGAAAAATATAATTCCTGGGGTATGGATCTATTAAAACAATTAGAAAAATGATCACTTACACTGTCAGAATCATCAGATGATGACTGGCCCCCATTGCCTTCACCTCCCCACTCCCACCCCTACCTTATGACTAGCCTGTGCATCAAGAAGCTGATAGTTCCACCTCTCTGAGAAGGCAGTTGGAGGTAAATGTGGCAAAAGCAGCTACCAGTTCCTCAAGTATAGCCTAAGTTAATTGCAGCACTTCTAATCATCCCTCTGGGTTGGTCTGTAACACTAGGTTCTGCTAACAGTGACACCCAGTACTCACCATCAGATCAAATAGGTCAATATTAGGCTAGCTGCCCTTGTGAGCTATTATAAGCCTAAAACCAAAGAAAACCGATAATCCACAGATAAACCAACAGTGCGAACATGTAGGGCTACCTCCACAGCTGGAATAGTAAAACACCACTGTTGCAAAAAATATGTATACCTTTATTCACTTGCAAAGGGTTTTGTCCCACAAATAACAGAACTGCATCAGTTAAAACAAATCACTACTGAACATCCTTTTAAAAAAACTTCTAACCAATGAATAAACAAAATCAGCACACACCTACTTAGAACAGCCAATGAAATTCATAACATAATTGAATATCATAGGCTATGATTAAGCATCCCCCATCCAATCCACTTACAAATAAATTTGTCCAATCAAAACACTTATTTTCACACACCTACACTGTTTTATCCAATAGAATACCATTAATTCAAATAGTCAGGAAGCAAAAAAAATACGCATATACTTCATATTTTAAATAGCAATTAGATCATACAATAATGTGAATTCAAATAAAAATGTCAACATTAAGAATTAGCATTCAACTAGCCTTAAGGGCCTTCATGTATACGTAATACAATTGTGTGTATTAGTGACGCTAATCTTGTCAAACGAACCTACATTTGCACATTCAGAATGACGGTTCAAAGGCCGACAACATGTTGTTATACTAAAATAACAGGGGCACGTATAACATCTATTAGCCGTAATGTTATTTAACCAATACCTCACCTCTAATAGGGCTCAAAATACAATGTGCCTAAAAACAAACAAACTTTTTGACAAAGTTAAGCTAGAATTTATATGCCTATCAATGTAACTACAAGTTCACTTTATCTAAATAAAAAATAATTCTAGCCTTTTATAGGCAAGCTTTTAATACAGATCCAAAATAACAGCACAAAGGCTGACAGTGTTTTATTATTCCATAGAAACAAAAATGCGCCAATATCATGTAATGTTATTAATCAACGGCCCAGATCTAAAGCCACACAAATAATGGTGCACCTAAAAATTACCGAACTATCTTATTAAAAACATTAAAATTAAATCTACTGATTATAAATTCATATTTCCTATCCAAAATTAATAATTAGAAAACCTAACATTATTTATAATATACAAACATTATAACCAATCATATATCATGTAGAAATGTTATCGCCAGTGACCTTATTCTAAAACAAAAAATGCACAATCCAGTCCTAATATGGATTATTTCCTTTAAACCAATAAAGTGGAAAACCAATCAAAACATAACCTTTGCACTGACAGCCACTCGCTGTCAGTAACCAGTAAACAATGGCATTAGAATTGACAACCAATCGCTGTCCAAACCCAAATGCATATTAAGTAGGGAAAAAGATGATACACTCATTCTTAACCATAACATCAGATCGGTTAATAAAACACCAATGAAATTACATGTTGTGATTTATCACCAATAGCCTTAAGGAATACATATGACTTAGCAAATACAGCATTCTAGCACTAAACTTCCTAATCATCTCATCAAACTTCAATGGAACACAATGTGAACACTAAAGACAATTCAAATGTGATTCAGATGTACTCAAATGTCACAATAAAAAAACAAACACAACTATAAAGCTCAACAGCTAAGCAGTGTCAAGTTATAAACACATATTACATAATAAATAATAATAAAGCAAATCGCCCTATCTACTATGGGAAGAAAAATTAGTCATCCATAATATGGCATGACCAACCAAAACAGACCACTTAAAAACAATAAACCCACTATCATAGATGCAGTGTCAAATGAATGATATCACTTTTTTCTCAGTAAACATAGATCAATCACTCATAATAAAAAAAAAATATATATATATATATATATATCTCCAACATTACATAACAACAACCATTATTTCATTTTTATATAACAAAGCAATATAATATAGCTAAATTACAGCACATTTTCATCTGTGATTAGCTTCTAATTTTAACAAACATGATATGGAAGCTGCCTAATTTAAACCTGGTCATAAATGTGCGGCAAGCCACAATTGCCATGATAGTTTGGGCTTCTCAAGAAGTAAAGGCCAAGCACCACCTCTATCTAAATTGGACAAAGTTTGTAATACAAAAAATTTTAAAAAATGACCATTATTTTCAGAAATATGCCTATATAAAGCATTTGTAGTTTTGTTCAGCCGAATATCTGATAGATGTTCACTAATTCAATTTTTAAGTTTCCTTTCAGTCTTGTCCACGTAAAAACATGGGCAAGTTGAACATTTGGAGCAATACACTACTTTAATATTGCAGCCAGGTTTACCCTTAATATATATTGTTTGAGAATTAATGGTGACTTGACTTGTAGTTAAAATATTCTTGCAGAAGGCACAAGCCCCACATTTGGTCATACAGCCCTTACTGGCAAGAGGCCTAGAATGTTCAAAAATATTTTTTTAAATTAAAACCCCTTTTAAAGACAATTCTAGGTTTTTCTCCTAAACAATTTCTAAGGCTAGTATCATTCAATAATACACCCCAATTTTTATTACAAATATTCCTAATGGCATTACTATCATCACTGAAGGCTGTAATAAAAGCATTATTGTACATATTACTCTCCTGTTTACTAGAAAACTCATTAATCCTATCAGATGTATCCAAAACTAGTTCTAGTGGTGTTTTTACTCATTTTTTTAAAAGGAGATTCTTTGCCGTTTTACTATTCCAGCTGGGGAGGTAGTCCTATGTGCTCACACTGTTGGTTTATCTATTATACGCCTAGCCATTTTCCCTCAAAGGTGAGAATCAAACCCTGCACCATGTACCTACAAGGTAAATACTTTAACCATTATGTCAACCAGCAGACCATGTTAATACAAGTAGCTTATAAAAGGAAACAAGTGTATCAGAAATGCAAACACAGACCTAGTGTTAAATATGCAGTAAAATTAAAAATATTTTGTAATAAAAGTTCTCCACTAAAAGCTAACACTCTAAAAAAAGATTAAGCAAATTATTACCCATTTGCCCATTTGCCGATTATCAAAGATGGGGAGAAATATGAATGGACACCACCTGACAAACAAAATACAGAGGAAGAAACAGATTCTGATTCTTCCACTGATTTTCATATACCTCCTGCACAAATGCATCCACTGCAAGGAGTACCAAATCCAGCAGTAGCTTGGGATAGTGAGGCTGAACCTACCGTACAGGTAGCATGCCCATGGACTGCAGTACATTTTCAAGTCAATGCAGATTCTTTCCCTCCTATTCGGACACATTAAGCCAAATATGCAAAGATCTTAGAAGGGCATGTGCAACTACAAAATCCAACTACTGCAGACTAGAGAGCAGTATTAAAAGCCTTTACACACCCTGACATTTTCAGAAAAATATGAGAAAAATTGAATATAGGTGAAAACACCTCAAAACACACACAGACAATGGATTTTTAGCTGCTAGGAATAATTTATTAAACAAACTTATACTGAGTTTAAACTGAAGTAAAAAAAAAACTGAAGTAAAAAAACTGATGTAAAAAAAACAAAAAGGTGGATACACTCCAAAAACCCACTGGACAACTTTGTAGATAAAATAAAGCACTCGATGCATTTAAATCCAACCTCGTACATTTATTTTAAGCACAAAACACAGGCTTTTCGTCAGTAACATAACCATCTTCCTCAGAAACGGAAACAGCTTCACAAAATCAGAACCTCTATTTAATAATAAAACAGAACCTCTATTTAATAGTAAAACAAAGTAGTCACATGATCTTCAAGGTCTGTGAGACAGCATTGAAACCCCCTGGAACATTACTGAAGAAATAAAAGACTAGTCCACTTGCTTTACTGAAAATAGAGGGCTACAACTTAAATAGTCGTTGAATTGCCCAGTATTGCTCCTGTGAAACTGTTGACCTCCCAGTGTTTCTAATTAAAAACTTTTAATAAAAAAACTTACAGTATGTTACCATAATAGTAATATAAAAACATGCTTATGAAATAAAAAATAAGCAGCTGTCGGCTTAAAATACAAGCAGCCTTTGCATTGTAATTAAAATCGAGCGCAGCACATAAATCGGCTTTTGCCTTATATTGCTCTTAGATAAACTATTAACTCTATGGTGGAGATCTAAACTACTGTCAGCGAACCATACAGATGTCAGTATGGTATAAACTACTAACCAAATACAGTATGTTGAAGAAACCCTATAATTCAACAGAAGAAAACCAACAAGTGTATAAATCTATTGGCTACTCATTGAGAAATACATCAGAAGTTTCTTAGATATGATTCAATGAACATATAACATTCAGTATGGAATAAAGTGGAACTATGTGCAACCAAGATTGGAGAAACTCACTCCCAGTCACTATTACACTATTAATACATGATTCTGAATACTCCTAACCCACACCCTCGACCCCCTTATAACTCCCCACACAAAAAGAAGGCCGCCAGGGAGAAAAAATATTGATGTTTTAAGCTAGCAAGTGAATTGACAATCATGGACTACCTCATGACTAACCAACATATAAAAGATGTGTGCATTTAAACACTGATGCAACTACAAGGTATCGTCATCTGTTCAACCTCTTGAGTTTTAATAGGCATGCTATAGATGACATGCCATTTATGCCAGGAGAATGCCAGGCATCTAACCTAAGCTGCCACGTCAATTCTCTACTTTCCAGGATGAGGGGTACTGGACCTCCCCTACCATCTGGCTACACTTGGTCTATAATTGAAAACAGAAATTCATGTTTGGGGTTCTCCACTATATGTTTTGCCAAGGCATTCTCCAACAGTACTTTTTTAGTATTGCAGCCAGGTTTACCCTTAATATATATTGTTTGAGAATTAATGGTGACTTGACTTGTAGTTAAAATATGCTTGCAGAAGGCACAAGCCCTGCATTTGGTCATACAGCTCTTATTGGCAAGAGGCCTAGAATGTTCAAAAATATTTTCTTAAATTAAAACCCCTTTTAAAGACAATTCTAGTTTTTTCTCCTAAACAATTTCTAAGGCTAGTATAATTCAATAATACCCCAATTTTTATTACAAATATTCCTAATGGCATTACTATCATCACTGAAGGCTATAATAAAAGCATTATTGTACATATTACTCTCCTGTTTACTAGAAAACTCATTAATCCTATCAGATGTATCCAAAACTAGTTCTAGTGGTGTTTTTACTCATTTTTTTAAAAGGAGATTCCTTGGTGTTTTACTATTCCAGCTGGGGAGGTAGTCCTATGTGCTCGCACTGTTGGTTTATCTATTATACACCTAGCCATTTTCCCTCAAAGGTGAGAATCAAATCCTGCACCATGTACCTGTAAGGTAAATACTTTAACCATTATGCCAACCAGCAGACCATGTTAATACAAGTAGCTTATAAACGGAAAAGTACAGTTTTGTACCTACCATAAATGTAGATGTTCGAAGATCCACATTGCTGCAGTCCTAACACTTGGGTAGTCCGCTGTCCCAGTCGGCCCGAATGCCAAAGTATAAGGCTGACGTCGGTCAAGGCGCATTAGTCTGACGTCAGGACGTCAGGGTACAAATGCGCATGACCAACGTCATTTCCTCAGTCTTTTCTTGCCCCAGATGTCAGAAGACCCTAAAAAGATAAGGCCAAACCAAAAAACAACAACACACCAAACACCCCTGTACCAAATATATGAACAATATATACAAAGTCAGAAAGGTACAATCCCACCCACACAACCACCCCTAAACACAGAGGGGAAGGAGGGAGGGTAAATTGGACTGCAGCAATGTGGATCTTCGAACATCTACATTTATGGTAGGTACAAAACTGTACTATGTTCTTCATCTCACATTGCTGCAGTCCTAACACTTGGGTAGAATCCCAAAGCAGAGGTAAGGGAGGATGGCAAATCACAAAGAAGCAGGAGTTGACAACATGCCCTGTAAAATAACAGTGGCAAAACCAGCCCTAGATTTAGAGTAGAGAGGAAGGTGGTAATGCTTAGAGAAGGTATGCACTGAACTCCAAGTAGCTGCCTCCAAAATATCCTTAGTTGCCACCCCCCTTAGAAATGCTGTTGAAGTGGCAGTAGCCCTAGTGGAATGAGGCCTAATCCCAGCTGGAATCTCCTTGCCATGATGGGAGTAACAGAAAGTAATGCAAAACCCAATCCACTTAGAAATAGTTTGTTTTGACACAGGCTTACCCTGAGAACTCAAAGCAAAAGAAACAAACAACTGCTGAGACTGCCTAAAATCCTTAGTCCTGCTTAAATAATAGCGTAATTGCCTGTGTACATCTAAAGTGTGCAAAATCTTTTCCCCCTTATTTTGGGGATTTGCATAAAAGGTAGGCAAATGAATAGTTTGGTTTAAAGCCACACTAGAAACCACTTTAGGCATAAAGGAAGGATTAGTGCGTAAAGATACCCTATCCTTATGAAAAATCAGGAAAGGCTCAACTGCCATAAGGGCCTGCAATTCAGACACCCTTCTTGCAGAGGTAATGGCTAACAAAAAAGCAGTCTTCCATGACAAACATTTCAATTCAGCAGTAGCTGCAGGCTCAAAAGGTTGTAGAGTGAGTTTCTCCAACACAAAATTGAGGTCCCAAGCAGGAGTAGGAGCTCTACGTGGGGGTCTTATATTCTTTGCCCCTCTAAGAAATTGCTTGAACAAAGGATGAGAAAACAATGGTGGGTCACAATCATAGTGAGCTGAAATTGCTGCAGCATGAATCTTAATGGAAGAGAAAGACAAACCTTTGTCCAATAACTCAGTAAGATATTGAAGAGCCACACTCAAATTTGGCTCAGAAACATCCAAATCCTTTGCTGCACACCAAAATAAAAATCTCTTCCATTTTCCTGCGTACACTTTCCTTGTACTAGGTCTTCTGGCTTCCATAATCACATTCAAAACTTGTTGAGGAAGCTGAGACCTGCTATGGTTCAAAACAGAATATGCCAGGCTGTTAGATGAAGAGAGTGAAGCTTGACATTGAGTAGATGCCCGTCCTTCTGAGACAATAGGTGTGGAATCAAAGGTAAGGGCCATGGAGGCTTCTTTACCAGACTCCTCAGCAATGGGTACCAGTGCTGCGAGGCCAATCTGGAGCTATTAAAATCATCCTTGGCTTGTCTTGTCTGACCTTTAGAGTAGCGTTGGGAGGAGAGGCAGAGGTGGAAAGGCATACACATGAAGATTTTTCCAACTGAAAGAAAGAGCATCCACTATCCAGGCTGTGTGATGAAACCTTTTAGGTGCAAAACTTTGGCAGCTGGTGGTTTAGTGGAGAAGCGAACAGATCTATGTCTGGAGTTCCCCATGACACTGTCAATGTCTGAAATACATGAAGATCCAGTTTCCACTCGTGGGGATCCATGATTTGCCTGCTTAACACATCTGCTAAGGAGTTTTGTGCTCCTGGCAGAAACCTTGCTTGAAGATTCAGTTGCAAGCTTAGCAGTCTCCACAAAATCATTGCTTGCCTGCATAGAGGATAAGAATGTGTTCCCCCTTGCTTGTTGATGTACCACATGACAGTTGTGTTGTCTGTTAGAATCAACACCTGCCCTGGAAGAAGTAAATCCTTGAAAGCCAGTAATGCAAACTGGACTGCTAACATCTCCTTCATGTTGATATGTAGATGCTGCAGTCTGGCAGGCCACTTGTCTTGTATCCACTTTCCATTCAGATGAGCTCCCCAAGCTGTGTCTGAGGCATCTGTCGTTAGAATCTGACTCGCCTCTGGCGGGTCACAGAGAGTCCCTTGTTTAGGTGAAATTCCTGAGCCCACCACAAAAATTCCTTTTGAATGCAAGGTATTATTTGAATGACAGTGTCCAAATCCTGGCAGTGCTGTGTCCATACATTTTGAGATACCATTGTAGCTTCCTCATATGCAGTTTGGCATTGGGAAGTACCAGAATACAAGATGCCATGAACCCTAAGGCTTGAAGGACTGTCCTTGCAGTCAGCCCGGACTGATGAGATAGTTGATGGAAGTAAAGAAAGATTCTTTTGTTTGTCCGGGGTTAAAAAGGCCATCTGGGTTGCTGTATTCAGTCTCACACCCAGAAAGCACATGTCTTGAGAGGGTACTAGACTGGACTTTATTTCGTTCACAGAATACCCTAGGCATCTTAGCACTGCTATCACATATTCCAAATGCTGAAGAAGCACGTCCCTTCCTTGAGCCAGAATCAGGCAATCGTCCAAATAAGGATAGATTTGTATTCCTTTCAGCCTGAAGAAAGCTATCACTGGAGCCAGAACCTTTGTGAATACTCTGGGTGCAGTAGATAAGCCAAAGGGCAATGCAGAGAACTGATAATGAGAATTCCCAGCTCGAAAGCAGATACTTCCTGCAAATTAGTCTGATAGGAACATGAAGGTAAGCTTCCTTGAGATCCAAAGTTACCATCCAGTGATCTTTGCCCAGCAGAGGTAAAAGCTGTTGTAACGTCAACATTTTGAACTTGGGAATGTCCAGATAAGTGTTGAGGATAGACAGATCCAAAATTGGTCTCCACGTGTTCCCCTTTTTGGTACTAGGAACAGGCGAGAATAAAATCCTAGGCCCCTTTCTGGCACAGGAACCGGCTGAATGGCCCCTATTTGGAGCAACAGAGAAATTTGCTTGTGAGCCTCTTTCCTTTGTTGAGGAGGAATGTCTGGCATGCCTTTGAAAGGAGGCAAGGTATGGAAATAAAACCTGTAACCGTGGTGAATGATATCCAATACCCATCTGTCTTGGGTAATTAAACTCCAGTTTTCTTTGAAAAGTGCCAACCTTCCTCCCAAAGGTGCTGCCAGGCAGAAGATTCTGGCAGCTGAAAAGGCAGGTCATTGGGTCTGTTTACGAAAGGACTGACCCCTGCCCTCACCAGGCGACTGAGCAGGGAACTCCCTGTTCTAGGCCTAAAGAACCTTGAGCTCTGCCCCTACCACGTCTAGACCTACCCCTAGACTGGGAATCATAAGCAGGATATGTCCACCCCTTGGTAGGCCAATTTCTACTAAACTTCGGAGGCTGAACCTGCAAAAAATCTTTAACAGTCTGCATAGACTTAGCCTTGTCTTCCATTTTCTTTAGAACTGCTTCCACAGGTGAACCAAACAACACATCAGATTGTAAAGGAGCATCTAAAATCCTTGTCTTCACATGCTCAGCTAAATTCTGATCCCTCAACCAGGCGTGCCTGCGAAGAACCGAACCAGTGGCAGCCACCCTCGAAGAGGCCTGCACAGCATCAAAACCACATTGCAAAGAATGCTTACCCACCTGTTCAGAAACATGAACTAAATCCTGCAACTCTTTACACTCAATACCTTCCGCCAAAGCATCTACCTTAGACTTTAATTGTGAAAGGAGATAATTTTGGTATTTCAACATGTGAAACTGGCAATTCAAAGCTCTCATGGCCAAAGTGGAAGAAGTATACACTTTCTTTCCCCATCTATCCAAAGCCCTTGCCTCTTTATCTGGAGGAACAGGATTTTTAACAACAGAAGCCTTAACACCTTTAGGCCCCTGTGAAACAGTTTCTGAGTCTGCCCTAGGACTCTTAAAAGATACTTATGAGCTTCAGGCACCCTATAATATCTATCCGGTTTAACTGGAGCAGGAGGCAAAGAATCAGGGTTCAGAGAAGCCTCTGCAAAAACATCCTCCACCACATCTAGAACCGGAGGTATAGCTAAAGGCCTATGCTGGGGTAGAAACAAAAATTCCCTAAGCCTTTTCCTGGAATCAGAGAAATCCTGACCTTCCCATTTAAAATGCTCCCTCATGGAATGAAGAGTCTCTGAAAATGAAAAATCCTCAGGAGGAGAAGCAGAAGGAGTAGAATCATCTACATCAGAATCAGAGTAAGGGAATACTCCTGCAAGTCTTCAGCCGAAGACTCAGAAGCATCGAACACTGCTCAAAACTCCCAAGCTCAGGTTCCACCCTAGGCCTCTTATCAGGAGGGGCATAGAACCTCTAATCATTGTAATCAAATCTTCTGCCATCTTAAGCATATGCTTCTTAGGTACAGACCCTGAAGAACTAGGGGTAACACCTGAAACAAAACCTAGCCTGCCCTGGGAGAAGCCTTGGAAACAGCAGGGGAGGCCTAACCAGCTTAGGAAGGGAGGGAAGAACAGCTACCTGAGAAGCCCCTTCCGCCTGGCCTACCTCCTGAGAGGTCACATCTTGCAGTAATAAAGTCTCTCCTGGGATTCCAAAGAAATTTCTGGCTGAACCTCTGGCTCCACCGAGCCCTCTAAAGAACCGGCGTCCGGGACGGTTCTTCCAACCTAGGCTTTGCTGTTTTGTCCTTGCGCTTTTTGATGAAGCGGCGTGAGCATCCGACTGCATTTTATAATTACACGCTTCCCAAAAACTAACCTGGCACAATCTAATCTTCTCTTTATAGTGCGTTTGTTAAATCTAGCACAAGGCGACAGCCAACAACGTCGTGCTCAGGCCCTAAGCAAGGTATACACAAGGTATGGTAATCCCTATGAGGTATCTGTTTCCCACAAGAAATACAGTTATTCACTTTTTCTGACATCCGGTAAAATACTGAGGCAAGAAAAACCAAAATATTCTAGCAGTACTTAGCCAACTTGGATTCGGTCTGAAACTCCGACTTCGGAAAATCTCAGAACGCCAACCTGCACTTGCAAAACTGCTTCTGCATCGGACCACGGCAAAAAGACTGAAATGGCGTCGGTCATGCGCATTTGTACCCTGGCGTCCTGGCGTCAGACTAATGCTTGTTGACGTCAGCCTTATACTTTGGTATTCGGGCCGACTGGGACAGCGGACTACCCAAGTGTTAGGACTGCAGCAATGTGAGATGAAGAACATCAAGTGTATCAGAAATGCAAACACAGACCTAGTGTTAAATATGTAGTAAAATTAAAAAGATTTTGTAATAAAAGTTCTCCACTAAAAGTTAACACTCTAAAAAAAAGATTAAGCAAATTATTACCCATTTGCCGATTATCAAAGATGGGGAGAAATATCAATGGACACCACCTGACATGGACGCAGGAGCTACTAGATCTATGATTACGTCATCAAATGCTGAACACCTTCCACTTTCTGAACAAACAATTTGTGCTGTGGGAGTGTCTAAAGTCCCTTTAGACTATCCAGGAACAAAATCTGTCCCCATTCAAACTGGCCTGCTAAAAAAAACAGCATGCTTTTATTGTAGGAAATTCTGCCCCTTTAAATCAGTTAGCTTGAGATTTATTATGTAAATTAAGATACACAGTTTATTGTACACCAGATGGAGTGTTTTTAGATATTCTCAGTCATCCCTTAGAGTTATATTTGAATAATATCTGTACAGATGCAGATGCCCTTTTCGTTTTTCTAGCAGCAGAATGAGATGTAGAAAATGCTGGCTTGGAGGAATTAAATGTGATCCCTCCACAGCTCTGCACTACCCATGAAAATAAGGTCTGGCTCATGAAAGACACAGAACCTGTGTTTACAACAATGAAACCCTGTGAGCACCTGCCTGTGGTAGTTCAGTATCCTTTGCTCGTAGAAGTGGAAAAAATAATTGATCCTGTTATTTCTGATTTGTTACAAGGTATCATTGCCCCAACTTGAAGTCCCAGTAACACTCCTATATTACCAGTTAAGAAACCAGGGAAAATACATATAGAGTTGTACAATTGGCCCATCAGTCTGGCAAGCCTGATCTGCAAGGGCATGGAACGCATTATCATGGAACTTATAAACAAAGACATTGGCAACCTTCAAACACTGGACCCCACCCAGTTTGGGTTTGTGAAGGGCCGATCTTGTCTCCTGAATCTGACTGACTTCTTCAAATCAGTCTTCAGAGCTGTGGACGAGGGTAAGGTGGTCCACACAGCCTATCTGGACCGGGCCAAGGCCTTCAACACCATCCCCCACTCTGAAATCATAGATAAACTTACTAAGCTGGGCCTAAATCCCTACGTCAATCGATGGGTTGCCAACTGGCTTACTGACAGAACCAGGACTGTAAAAGTAGCAGACTCCAACTCCAGCTCCAGACAAGTGACAAGTGGAGTACCTCAGGGTTCAGTCCTGGGACCACTCTTGTTTGGCATCTACTTCTCTGAAGTACAGGCCAACACTAAGGGACTATGGCTAACAAAATTCACAGATGACTGCAAACTGGGAGCCATTATTGAATCCCCAAATGATGTGGATATTCTATAAAAGGGCCTTACAAAAACAGATGCCTGCTGCCAAAGCCATGGGCTCAAGCTTGATGCCAAGAAATGTATAGTTATCCCCTTTGGAAAAAAAACATGTACCCATGAATTACCACATAGGTGGCAGGACACTAAACATCGAAAGTATGATGAGAGACTTAGGGACACAGGTGGACAGTGGTCTTACTTTCGATAACCACATCGCCACAACAGTCAGGAAATCCTTCTATGTGGCACACCTCATCGCTAAGGGCTTTTCATCCAGAAAAAAGGAGGTCATTGTCCCACTGTACTTATCCCTCATTAGACCCATTATAGAGTATAATGCCCCATTTGGTATGTACCTCACAAGACATCTGCAACAGCTGGAAAGGCCACAGAAATATCTCACTAAAAGAATCACAGGCCTAAAGCAGATGCCATATGCTGACCGTCTAAAAAAAAACTCCAGCTATACTCTGTGGCATATCATCTATTCAGAGGTGATCTCTGCTTAACATACAAGGCCATGTCAAACCCTGAGCTGTTGGACATGCTCCACTTAAAGAAATCCCAATCCCTCAGAGCCACACGCTCCAGGGATCTAAACCTTGTCATCACAATGAACAGAACATGCTGGAGGGATAGGTTCCTGACCCAGAGACTCCCCATACTCTGGAATGGACTACCCATACATGTCAAGCAGACCACCTCCTTAGCCCTCTTCAAAAGGAACCTTGATGACTGGATGGGAGGTAGGAAATTCACCCTGGGGATCATGTCAGTCACCCTGCTAGTCAGGGGTCCAGAGAAGTAAATATTGTGGGAAGAAATATCCAGGGAATTGTTATGGCTAAGCTTGCATAGGCCCTAGGGCCGATAGCCTTGTACCAACCTATGAACCTATGAACAAGATTTATGACCTGTGAATGCAGTAGTATTAGTAGTACCAATATTTCCAACAGTCTCTAATTCTACAATACTGAGTTTTATTCCATCAGATGCCAAAACCTTTATAGTGATAGATATTTCATCACATTTCTTTATTATCCTTATATAGTCATACAGCCAATATTTGTTTGCATTTACATATAGAGGGCAACAGTATATCTGAACTAGTTTACCACAGGGATATGTAAAATCACTCACTCTTTTCTTTAGAGAAATGAAAAAAAATCAGCTGAACAAGATTAAATTTCCTTGTAGTTCTACGCTAATTCACTATGTAGATGATTCTCTTCTAGCTTCAAACAACCAAAATGACTGCAAACAAAATACTATTTTTCTTCTGACAAAGTTAGGCAAAGTTAGGATTTAAAGGTAACAACACAAACTGCAGCTATGGAAATCTCAGGTTCAATACTTTGGATGTCTTATTTCAGAAGGTGCTAGACAAATCTTACCTTCACACATTGATTGCTGTAATACAAGCTGCACCACACCCTACTACATTAAAACAGTTGCCGACTTTCTTGGGACTAACAGGTTATTGTCAACAATGGATTTCTAATTATACAGAAGTGTGAAACCTTTATTAGGATCATTAAAGAAAGATACCCCTGAACCTTTACCATGTCAGAAATGTCATGAACAAGCTTTTGTATAGCTGAAAATATTACTCTTAAACCCTCCTGCACTTGGGTTACCAGATTATTCTAAAAGATTTTTGCTTGTTTTGTAGTGAAAGGAATAATGTAGCATTAGGATTATTAGCACAATGTAAGAATGATGGTTATAGACCTATCGCTTATTTCAGTACAAATTTTGATCCTGTAGCAGCAGCCCACATCCACTGTCTTAGGGCTGTGACAGCAACAGCATGCTGTGGAAATTGCAGCTGCTCTAACTCTTGTGCATGAGACTTATGTGGTAATTCCGCATTTCATAGAGGCATTGTTATTAAAGACTAAAACACAATACCTATCTACAGCACTATTGTCTAAATATGAATTTAATCGACTTAATAACCCTGCTTTACAAATTGTTTGATGTTCACCATTTATTTATGTATTTATTTGTTTATTTAATATTTGTTAACCAGGAAAGTCCAACTAGGACGGAGCCTATTTTCAGTGGAGGTGTGGGGAGAAATGTTCCAGACACATGTCTTTAGAATGCACTTAGCCCTGCTTCCCTAATTCCTACAGCTGATGAAGAAGAACCTCACAAGTGTATAGTTGCTGTCAACACTGTACTTCCTAGTAAGATAGATTTAAAAGTCCCAGAAAAAACAAACTTATGGTCTTCACCCCCACGAGAAATACACCAGTCAATAAAACTGACCTCAATATATTCTCCCTTAACCCTACCGAAATTGAGCCAGTAACCCACACTAAATTGTTTGGAATAATATTCGATGAAAACTTTAAATTCGATTTGCATATCCAAAATAATATAAATAAGACCCACAAAAAGTAGAATTACTCTACAGACATAACAAGTTCCTCTCCCTTCCAACTAAACAATCTCACCTGTTACCTTCAATAACCTACGGTGTACCTTTGCTAACCAACCTGCAGTCCTCCTTAAAAACAAAATTAGAAACATGCTACAAGATTGCTAAATTTGCTACAGTCACCACTCTACTCATCACTGTTGTTAAATAAAATCAAGAATTCAATACACAGGAGGTTCAGATTCAAAAGTTTACTAGTGTACACCAGGAGGCAAAAAACGTATAAGTACAGAATTTTGTCTGACATGAAACAGGAAGCACACAATTTTATATAGGTTTAACATTCAAGCTGTGCCCACCTTACTGACGTGGTATGTCACAGGGCATCTACATCACTTTAGCTTATAGTCCTCTATTCATTAAATCTGCTGATGCTGTATATTTTAAAAAAGTTTTCCTCTGGTTACAATAAGGCCTTGCTATCCACCTGGTCAGACATAATGTCTCTCTGTAAAGTTACTTCTTCAAGGTTTCATATCAGTTCGAATACAATAGCAGATTCAGTCTTTTAATACACATCTTTGTTCTCTGTTGCACTTTCTCACACAGCTGCGTGCTATCTCAGTAATACATATACAAGGCCAAATCATCCCAGCAGGAAAGAGCAGAAGATTTCATTATTTCACACATTTAATTTCCTGACCCAGCAGATAATCACTTGTGAAAAGCATAAACATTAAAACTTGCTAAGCTAGCATCTGCCAGGGTCGAAGGTCAGCTTTGCTTCAAGCCACACCGCAGTTTCAAAACTACTTTACATTTAAACATGAATTAATCCTCTCTACTATATGATTAATAGAATAAAATGCATTATATACTACTTTGCTTTTAAACTAGCATTTATCATATATTCAAATACACATTTTTCTAACATTTTTCCCCCTATTAATACTTTTTATTCTATTTTGAAGTATGCATAGTGTCATTTCATCTCCCAACTTCTTCCACTTAGGATTTTCAGCTAGGTGAGTCATTCAATCTATACTTCAGAAAAAATGTCATCTGAGATCAATCTTTCAATCTCAACATCTTGGTACAAAGTTTCAGTAACAGATACATCAATAAAATCTTTGATTAATCTTTTCATGCAGGGAATTCCACAGCAAACACATGCTCCTATTAGGAGTATACCCACACAAATGACAATCAGAATATTCATTAGGATGGAACCCCACCCCCCAAATAGATTCTGGAAAAAGTCCATCAGTGGGTTTGGGCCTGGTTCAGTCATAGATGATACTTGCTGAATTACCTCTAGGTGATTATTAATTTCATGCCTGTTATCTGGTATGTACGCACAGCATTCTTCTTTGATAAGCGCGCACGTACCACCTCTCGCCGCTAGGGTGAAGTCAAGAGCCATTCGATTTTGTAGCACAACAGTTCTCATTGCATTCAGTTCATCAGTCACCAGTTCTAGGGCAGAAAAAGTTGCATTACTCATTACTTCGAGAAGTTTCGACAACTTCCTCAGTTCCCAGATTGATTTGACTGCTCCATAGGCTGGGAATATTCCTGCCCAGGATATAACACTGTCACTCAAGTCCATATGAGTCAATTTGCTTTTGTCTTTCATGGCATTATGATCTTTCCAGCCAGCTTCGATCTTTCCGACTGGATTCACAGGTTTTTCAACTGGACCTTCAGGTTTTTGAGCTGCTTCTCTCACATTTCGTATCTTACCCAAAGGTAATTCTGCAGTATGTCTTATTGCCGGAACCAGATAACCCAAAAAACAACTGCCGGACCAATTCTCAGGTAACCATTTATATGCCTTTTTCCCACAAATAAAATAACAGTTTTCTACTTTAGTACTAATACACATCATCCCTGCATGAAACATTTTCTGATCTATAACTGACAATTGTTTAAACAAAACTGGATTTTTGTGAATGTCATTCATGGTTGTTTTCAATGAGTTCAAATATGAGTCATAATTAGTATTGCAAAAAGTATTGCCATTACTATTCTTAATATAACATCGGTAAGATATGGTTATGTTACAATTGCTCCAGCCCACCTGGAGGGTATCATTTTTATAAAAACATACAACTCCTTTTTGTGTGACAGGTAAAAATAAAGCTATTTTGTCCTGTGATCTCACAGTTCCTGTATCGAAGAGTAAATTCTCCCAAGTCTCATTTATCCCCAAAGGGACAGCAGACATTATCAGTCCTCCATATGCTGTTGGTATAGCTGTACAAACCCAGCAATTTGAAATGTTCATAGTCTCTGCATATACACGTTTCATGGCTAGGTATGTGTTAAAATTTGGATGCCAGTCTATAGACGTTTCATCACGCCTTCCCACTTTCACTTGTGTGGTTGTGTGTAAGATAAACCACAACAAGAGGAAAATTGTCACAATTACAGTCAATAAATGTACACTCAACAAAATGATTATGCAACATCTCTGGGGTTGATCTAAATTTCTATTCACTTTGTTTTTGGCCATCTCGGTCTGGTTGTATATCAGTCACAAGGTTTTCATTAAGTTGAAAGTTCTTTACCGGTTTACAATGTGTCAAATGAACCCAGGATGTCCTCTCGGCCACTCTAACTGCAGTAGGCATTGCCAACAGAACCTGGTATGGTCCCTCCCACTTTGGACTCGCCCAATTCTTCCTTTTCGTCACTTTCAGCCACACAAATGTCCCAGGGGCCAAGACTGCTTCCACCAGTCTGGTCTGTTCCTTATCTGAAAAAGAGTTAAACTGCAAAACAGATTTATTTGTTAACAGTTTCCTCATATAACTAGCTAATGAACTGTCAGCCTCTTGCTCTGCAGGCATGAGAGCTTTCCACTGAGGCACATAATATGCTCTCCCAAAAACCATTTCAAAGGGAGTCAAACCCTTTACATTTGGAACCGTTCTCATACTCAGCAGTGCTAAAGGCAGACAGTATATCCAATTCTTTTGGGTCTCCTCTACTAGCTTCCTAAGCTTATTTTTGAGGGTACCATTGTACTTTTTCACCAGTCCTGCTGGCTGTGGGTGGTAGGCACAATGGTTCTTTAAGGAGATACCAAAAAATCTCCCAAGTTGCTGGATTGCCTGATTCACGAAATGAGTGCCGTTGTCACTATAAATCCTTTCTGGAATGCCAAATCTAGGGATTATCTCTTTTATCAGGGCTTTCACCACTGTTGCTGCATCCGGGTTTTTGGTTGGAAAAGCTTCTACCCATTTAGAAAACATGTCAATAATAACTAAACAAAACATTTTCCCTTCACACTTATTAAATTCTATGAAATCCATACAAATAGTATGGAACGGGTATGGTGGTATAGGAAAACTTCCTTGCTTGGTTTTAAATGCCCCTTGTGCATGGTGCTTGTTACAAGTATGACAAGCTGCACAAAATTTTTGTGTATAATTTGTGAATCCATATGTTTGGAATATTCGGTTTACTAACTGTACCATCCCCCCTTTTGAGACATGGCACTGCCCATGGCTCAACCAAGCTGCATATCTAAATAAATTAGACAGCAATATCGGTTTTCTCTCTTTGGAAATGTACAGTCCATTCTCAAGGATTGCACCTCGTTTTACCCATTTTTGTTTTTCTGCTTTTGTAGTAAGCGTCTGCATTGTTTTTAACATGTCTAAATCTAAAATCTCAGAGGGTTGTAATTCCTCATTCAAAAGTAAAGTTTCTGAGTCTGAGGCTGCTTGCTTTGCAGCTGCATCAGCTCGTGCATTGCCTTTTGAAATCTTATCCTGCTGTTTCGTATGAGCTACACATTTACAAATAGCTACTTTGGTAGGTAACCGAATAGATTCTAATAACTCCAAAATAAATTGTGCATGATTAATAGGTTTTCCACTAGATGTTATCATTCCTCTATTTTTCCATTGTTGTGCAAATACATGTACTGTAGAAAAAGCATACTGACTATCAGTATATATGTTTACACACTTGTTTTTTGCTAAAGTACATGCCTTCTTCAAAGCTATCAATTCTGCTGCTTGTGCAGATAAGTTGTGTGGTAAGGACTGAGCTTCTAAAATTTCAGTGTCTGTAACTACTGCATACCCTACCAGATTCTTTCCTGTAGGACCCCTTCTGCATGAGCCGTCCACATAATATGTCACCTCGGCATTATCCAAGGCATATCTGTGAGATCTTGTCTAGGTAAAGCTAACTGTTCAATTTCCTGCAGGCAGCTGTGTGGTGTGCCCTCCGCAGGAGTTGGAAGTAATGTTGATGGATTTAATGTCGTACATCATTCAATTGTCATATGAGGTTGGCTCAGCAGTATAGTCATACACGAAAGGTGTCTAGCAGGAGAAAGGTATGCCACTTTTTCTTGCAGTAAAATTATTGCAACTGCATGAGGCACTCTAAATGTGAGAGGGTGGAATAACACCACTGAGGCCGAAGCCTGTACTGCCATTGCAGCTGCAACTACTGCTTGTACACAGTGAGGCAAAGATCGCGCCACTGGATCTAACTATGATGAATAATAGGCTATGGGGCATTGCTTATCCCCATGTTGTTGCATCAATACTGACGTCATATATCCTTGCTTACAATCTACGGTCTGAAAGAATCATTTATGATAATTTGGAAGTCCTAAAACTAATGAAGAAGCTATCAACTGCTTCAACCTGCAGAAAGCCGTTTCTGCTTCGGGTGTCCATTGTAAGATATCTTGTACTGCCATTGGTGTCTTATATATCAAGTCAGTCAGTGGAGCAGATTCCAAAGCATAATTTGGTATCCAGCTCCGACAAAAATTAGTTGTACCCAAGAAAGACATCATTTCCTTCTTGGTTGTTGGTTTGGGTGCTTGCAAGATTGCTGTTTTTCTTTCCTCGTCCAATATTCTACCTTCATTGGATATTACATATACCAAGCATCTAACTTGTTTTCTCCAAAGTTGTAACTTACTTTTGTTTACTTTGTGTCCTTGTGTTGCTAAAAATTTCAATAATGCTACAGTATCCTCCCTGCACTGTTGCTGGGTGGGGGCTGCTAGCAAGATGTCATCTACATAAAGTAGAATTTGACTACCTCCCGGTGGGGTAAACCCTGCCAGGTTGCTAGCCATTTCTTGTGCAAATATTGTTGGGCTCTCACAATATCCCTGTGGTAGTTGAGTATACGTATACCTTTTACCCTGAAATGTAAATGCAAACCAATACTGGCTATCAGGATGTATAGGTATTGAAAAGAAAGCATTGCTAATATCTACCACAGAGAAATACTTCTGTTGCGGTTCTAAATCATTTAACAAAGTATATGGGTCTGGCACCATAGGTGCTCTAGATATTACTGCATTATTTACAGCTTGTAAATCTTGTACCATCCGCCATTCCCCGTTTGCCTCTTTAACAGGAAATAGGGGTGTATTACATGGTGAATCAGGAGATTCTACCAGTACTCCTTCTTTGAGTAATGCTGCTATTATAGGCTTAATTCCTATTTCTGCATCCTTTCTCAAAGGGTATTGTCTTTTCTGTGGTCTAAAAGCTGACTTTGGGGTTATTGTAACTGGTCCTGCTGTTCGAATAAGTCCTACATCTGACTTGCCTGTTGACCAAAGAGTTGTTGGAATTTCACATAAGGCCTTTTCTTCTTCTTCTAATAAAAACACTAATTAGCTGTCCTCGCTAGATTGTAAGTGTACAGCTGGATGTGTCTGTGTTAACCAATTCAGTTTTTGTTTTTGTATCCCTTGTTCTGATAGTTCTAAATCAGTCTGTTTCTCCCATCTTGTTACTTTTTCTCCTAAGTCTGCCCATTTTACACTTTTGTTCTTTGTCAAGCTGACATGTGGTAATCGATTTGATCTATATAATGTAAGGAATTCTTGAGGTAATGAACAGCTAACTACACTGTTCCCCTCAGTATCCCAGTACAAAGTACGCAGTACTAATCTAGTTGTTCGATTTCGGAACAATTCTTGCTCATACCCTCTATCAGGTCCTGGTGTAGTACAGTAGTATAGAGTACAGTGTAACAAATGCTGTCGATCAGTGTCAAGGGAGGGGGCTTTACTGATGACTACGTTCATCAGTTCCTCGGTTACTGCCCCTGGACCAGTCGTGACTAGGTCCTGGCTGTACCAGTAAAAAGTTTCACCCTCCGATCGCACTACAAAGGTATCCATTTGTCTCTGTGCCTCCATACCTTGTACAGTTGGAACTACTGCTATGCCAAATATCTGCATAAGGTCCCTGCCCAATAGGTTCACTGGACACTTTGCAGAAACAACAATTTTACTTCTCTGGGTCATACCTGAAACAGGGTCAGTTATTGCTATATCATGGGAAAGTGGTTCCCTATATAGCTGTCCGTTTGCTGCTTTCAGTAGTATATAATCAGGTGATTCGGAATGTTCTGGTAACTTGGAGGGGTGTATCAAAGTCCGTGACGCTCCTGAGTCGCACAGGAATTTGACTTCCCTTCCCTCCACCAGAAGTGTAACTTCCGGTTTCGTATCTGCTAAGTACAGCTCTAAACTCAATAATGCTAAGTCCAAAATTTCACTTTCTTCATTCTCCATATCTACTTGCACTTCCTCTACTCCTTCTATCACATTTACATTTGTTTTCTGTTTATTAACTTTTCCTGGTGATTTCTGACTTTCACATGATGTATCTTCACTATCATATAGTCAGTCCTCATCTCCCTTATCTTCTGTAATTACCTTTCTGTTTTGCTTACAATCCCTTGCTAGATGTCCCTTTTTTCCGCACTTGAAGCATTCACCTCTCTTTTTTCTCTCTTCAAAATCTTCTGATCGTTTGTCAGACTGTTTGTTTCCCTGGGCATTCTTCTTGCCCTTTTTACCTGACTGTAATACAAATACTTCAGCTCCGTCTTCAGCAGTGAAGACTTGCACCTTCTTTTTCTTTTTACTATTAAAATGTCTTTCAGCATGTCTAGCATATTCAAGTAAGGCTTGTAGCCTCCCTGTTCGATGGTCTATCATATGCTTCGTAATGAAGCTACTAATAGGTGCAATGCAACCTTTCAAAAATGCATTTTTCAATTGTTGTTCATACGGGGAATCATTTGTTTGGTTCTCAGGAACCGACATACCGCTATGATTATTAAAACATTCTAATAATCTAGCATAGTACCCATCTATTGTCTCATTTTCTTGTTGTATGCATTGATTAATGCAAGTCCAGTCTGCTCTAGGCTTCCATTTCTCAGAGATTTGGTCTGTTAGACCTTTTACTCTGTTGTCTAACTCTGCGTCACTATGTGGGAGTGGTCTAAGCTCTGCATCACGAGGATTCCAGGTGCCACAAATAATGTGCCAATCTGGACCTATAATTTGTCTTACTACTTTTTCTACTTGTTCCCCATTCAAGTGGTAACTCAACCTCATGCCTTGTAAATCTTCTAAAAATTTCGTAAAATTAACTTTCGGATGGGGGATTCCCTCAGTAGCCTTCCGGATATCCTCCGGTGTCCATGGTCTATATACTAAGAGTGTTGGGGTTTGCCCTTCCTGTCCTGCCTGAGGATTTGGAACTTCTATAAGTGGGCATATTTCTTCCTCACTCTCATCCTGTAGGTTTCTCTCTATTTGATATGATTCTGTGTCCCTATGTGTTTTACGTGTTCAGGACCTAGTTTCAATAGGATCTCTAACAAATGGTTGTGGTCTTGCTGAAACTTCAGGATAACGCGGAGGCGGAACAGCCTGTCCACTCGCTTCATATCCTGAAAAGGGTAAGGGAGGGGGCAAGGGAGGAGGAGCTGTCACTATTACCAAGTTATTATCTTCTTTGTCTAAAAACAATGTTTTTGAATTTTTTAGCTTCTGTTCTCTACGATTTACTTCCTCAATCCACCTGTGTGCCTGAGGAATGCCTAATTGGCGTTGCTTTTTTGCCTGACCTCCCGCATCAGATTTAAGCTGTTTAAGGAGTTTAACTAGTGAAGTTTTATCTAGTTTACCATCAAATTCATATTTGTTAACCCATTTCGTATAATACCTAACGTTATCGGAACGTTGTGATTGCATGTATTTTGCGTCTTCGGTTAGGGGCGGATCTCACGATGTTTTAGTGCACTGATTACCCATGGCAAAGAAAATGTTACGTAACCCTTTTTTTATCACGTGATATCAAATTCTCATTTCCTGTTCGCAGTTTATCTAGAATAACTGCCTACCTTATTCTGTTACCCTGATCTATGACCAAATATACAGTACTTCCTTTTGTCCCTGATCTGCAAAACAAATCTTGACAACAATATACTGTAACCTAGTCCCTGATCTAGAACAGAAAAAAGGTAAATTCTTCCTACCTGAGCCTCCGGTATTGAACTGTCCAATATCCGCTCTTCGGCCACAGATCAGAAAGTGGCCAGCCTCTTTAAACGACAATTCAGTCGGAGGTCTTTTCACCCAAGAAGAACCGTTTGGTAACTTCTCCTGCACAGTATTCGACCACCGGTAGACTCTGATCTGCAGCTGTCCGAGGGAATTCTGGCTAAGAAGGACCAAACTGTTAAATAAAATCAAGAATTCAATACACAGGAGGTTCAGATTCAAAAGTTTACTAGTGTACACCAGGAGGCAAAAAACGTACAAGTACAGAATTTTGTCTGACATGAAACAGGAAGCACACAATTTTATATAGGTTTAACATTCAAGCTGTGCCCACCTTACTGACGTGGTATGTCACAGGGCATCTACATCACTTTAGCTTACAGTCCTCTATTCATTAAATCTGCTGATGCTGTATATTTTAAAAAAGTTTTCCTCTGGTTACAATACGGCCTTGCTATCCACCTGGTCAGACATAATGTCTCTCTGTAAAGTTACTTCTTCAAGGTTTCATATCAGTTCGAATACAGTAGATTCAGTCTTTTAATACACATCTTTGTTCTCTGTTGCACTTTCTCACACAGCTGTGTGCTATCTCAGTAATACACATACAAGGCCAAATCATCCCAGCAGGAAAGAGCAGAAGATTTCATTATTTCACACATTTAATTTCCTGACCCAGCAGATAATCACTTGTGAAAAGCATAAACATTAAAACTTGCTAAGCTAGCATCTGCCAGGGTCGAAGGTCAGCTTTGATTCAAGCCACACTGCAGTTTCAAAACTACTTTACATTTAAACATGAATTAATCCTCTCTGTTATATGATTAATAGAATAAAATGCATTATATACTACTTTGCTTTTAAACTAGCATTTATCATATATTCAAATACATATTTTTCTAACAACTGTCTTCTGTTTTCGGCTTTTCCCGGTTAGGGGTCGCCACAGTGGAACTCCAGTTTGCTAATGATTGGCAGTAGATTTTTATGTGCTGGCTTGTTGGGCCTAACGCACAACCTTCAACGAATATTGGTCTAAAAAAATTGCAATGGCTGGAATTCCCCCACTACCTATTACTGCTTCAGCTCACAACTATACATAAACTCTTCATAAACCACAAGCTTGCCCTGCCGTTAGCTCCCTACTCACCCTTTGCAACCCCATTAGGTACCTGTGATCTGAACACCAACATCTTCTTCAAGTTCATAAATCTAAGACATCTGCAGGCCAGTTATTATACTCTTGGAACATTGCCAGCATATGGAATAATCAGCCTATAGCTATCTGCATACAACAAAGCCCTTGTAACTTCAAAACTGCACTGCACATTAATCTCCTCTCCAACTGGATATGCAACTGTTCAATTCCTTCCTCTGCCATTACTTAAATTACCATGTAACTCTAAAGATATTTGCACTATTCTGTTTTGCCTAGTTTTGTGCTATGTTATTATTGTTTCTATTATGAACATGTTTAACTTTACTGCTAGAATAATGCTATAGCAGCTTTAACTATTTCCTACAATTTTATTTTATGTAAATTTTCTACCAATTTCATTTTTGTGATTTTCTCAATCTTTTTTTGAAAATGTTTATGGAAACTTTTTGTAAATTTATGTTGTATTATTGTTACCTTGGAGCTTTTCTCTCTGGGCGTCCACTAAAAATAGGCTTTTTTTCGCCCCAGTGAACTTTCCCAGTAAACAAATACCAATAAATAAATAAAAAGTTGTTTCATTGCATAATCCAGATTTAATTCTTTTTTGGATAGTTCCTGCGTTTGAAGAGGCAATGATGAACTCATAGCAACGTTTTCTGTTTGTACACAAGACAGAATTTTATTAACTGAACAATGAAATGGAAATGTGCCTGCTCAAACAGCCAAACTTGTTTAAATTGTTGAAGCATGTAAGAGTGGCAAAAAAACAATCAGTGACAATTTTCACAGCTTCATATTATGCTCATGGAATAGTTTGTGATTTTATTACACTTTGCAAACAAGGTTATTTAACTTCGGCAGGAACTGTTATTAAAAATGCTGCTTTGTTAATTATTTATTAAATGCCTTATTGCCAAGGAAGGTGGCTGTGGGTAAATATTCATAGGTTCATAGGTGTGGACTAGGCTAGTGGCCCTGGAGTCTTTACAAGCCTAGCCCATAGGATTACCCTGGCATCGTTCCACCCAACCTTAGTTCTCAGTGCCTCTGTTGAGTACAGCCACTGGAGTGATCCCCAGAGTGAACACATAAAGAAGTGCCAATTATGTTATAACTAAGGGAAATAGTTTTGCAGAAATGGAGGCAAGACAGGCTGCACTGTCTTACCTGTACAGGCTTAGTTTTGCTGCAATTGAATGAAACTAACAACAATTTTTCTTTGCAGGGGTCTTTATCTTTTCAGAATCAGACAGAGGGGTCTAAAAGAATGAGGTGGATAAATGAAGACTGCAGTCAGTCTCTGGACCTTTTTGATGCCACCCAGATGGAAGGCTAGTAGCCCCACAAAATGTCTTAACTCATTTTGTCAAAGCTTACCATTTACCTTTTCATTTGGGCAAAATGCTTTAATAAAATGGATTTCTAATGATTGGTATGCCCCTCATCTTTCAGATATCAGTCAACATTTTGTAAATACTTGTGTAGTTTGCTTAGAACACAGTGTCTAAATCTGTACATGTACCTCTTCAAGCACAGAAAAAGCCTTGTAGGTCATTTTATTCCATATAATGGGGCTTAATCGAACTTTCTCAGGTGCAGAAATTTAGATATACATAGATTGCTGGTGACACTTCTTGTTTATGGGTAAAGGTATATCCTTATGTAAATAATGATGCAAAGACAGTAGCTACGAAATTACAAATGGATTGATCCCAAGATTTGTGGTCCCTTGTTGCATTCAATCAGATCAGGGCGCTCACTTTACTAGTCAAGTAATACAGCAGATTTGTAAAATTTTGAATATGAAATTGCATTTTCATATTCCCTATAGACCACAAGCTTCAGGAACTGTGGAAAGGGCTAATCAGACAATCAAAACCTGTTTAACTAAAATTTGTGAAGACACTAGTCTTAAATGGCCAGAAGCTTTACCCTTACTTTTATTTAGTATGAGAAGTGTAATTAGTATCAGTAGAAGATTGCCCTCTTATGAAATTCTTATGAAGAGGCACATGAGAATACCTGCCACATCCCTTCCCAAGAATCTGGAATTAAAGGGCTTTGATGAATCAAATTTTCTTTTATTGCAAGTCTGTCTGTATTCTGTCTTGCAGAATTATGACAAATCTGTTTTACATGCAGTACAAAGACCTACAGAATGATAAAGTCATGAATTGCATCCTGGAGATTTTGTCTGCATTAAGGTACACTCCGAGAGAGACACAGTCAGCCCCAGATGGAAGGAACCCAACTTGGTTTTGCTCACAACTGCTACTGCCATCCATTGTGAAGGCCTCCCCAGCTGGATCCATGTGTCACATGTCAAGAAGAACCTCCCTCATGACAAGTACAACCACGGCTTCATTGACATCATTCAACATGAAACAGCAGAACTTATTGCTTGCAAAACCATATGAAAAAACATGGACCCCATTATATCTAGAAGTGACAGTCAATTACGTTTTTCTATCCAGACCAGTCTGAAACTGAATGTGAACTATCTGCCATTGAGACTGAGTCCAGAAGTGAATGTAGCTGAATTATCCTTTGCACCAGACTAAGAAATGAAATCATGTGACTATGCTACTTCATCTTAGCCTGAAGTAAACTTTACTGACTCTTCTTTAACATCAACAGTGTTTCTGCTTGCCTCAGAATCCAACATAAGAGATCCACCATGCCTTTTTGACACTGACATAGACAATGTGTTATCCAAACAGAATTAATATGCAAAGTCGTCTGCAGTCAACGCTTTTGGTCAGAGATTATTTGGTGATCAATTTCATATGGACTATGAACAAACAACTCAGCACCCATGTTTGCAGTTTCTTCAAAACCCACTCCAGCCCCAACATGCTTGTTTTTCTTATGAACTTATTATTGAGACAGCTACTGTGATTTTAAGCATTATTTTATTTTACTTGCTTTTGTCATCTAGAACCAGGAGTGGATCTTCATCTGCAACCACTGGAACTGTAAGTACTGAATCATTTCATAATAGATGTACACACATTGCTAAGAATAGAGACAGGTGTTTGGTTAGAATCAAATCAAGAACACCTGAATGGCATTCTAAATTTAATACTTTTTCTGCTGCCTTGTACACTTATGCACAGACTCTCAGTATTAGTGACTGTTGGGTTTTTGCCCATATATCTACTGCACATGGTTACTGGTTTACCATTGATTCCTATACTAGTGATTGATACAGAGCTTCAGACTGCATTCTATACTATATTTCTCACTAAAAATTGAATGGCCAAGCATGCTTCTATCTCTTTACAGTAATACCACTACAGTTATCAATGACTGGTAAAGGATATGTTTGCTATCATAAAAATAGAATACTTTTTGTTGAAAACAGTGCTTGCAATTTCACTTGGAGAATTTATGATAGGGATGGACGGCAGGCTATGTCAGTATGGCATTGGTATTATTATATCTGCAGAGACCAGGCTTATTCCTGGTTACCTATAGATTGGTCTGGTTGTTATATAGGTCATTTTATACCAGCTATATGACATACAGCAGTTTACCTGAAGGAAAGATTCATAATGCTCATCACAGGAGAGATACTAAAAACATTCAAAATCCAGTTGGAAAAATAGATGCTTTCTGGGTTTATTATATTACTGCTCAAAAGACTGCTTTAAAGGACTTGCTCACATGGATCTTGGCACTGGGGTCACTTCTGGAGCAAGAATTACACCTGCTTATGGGGCAGTCAAATCCATCTGGGAGCTGAGAAAACTGTCTAAGCTTTTAGAAATTTTAAGTAACTCCACCTCTGAGTCCATTAATTTGATTACTCAACTGATGACTGCCATGCACAGTATGGTGTTACAGAACTAAATGACACTTGATTTCACTCGCACTTCTAAAGGGGGTATGTGTGTACTCATCAAAACAGAGTGCTGCTCACTTGTTCCTGATAATACTGGTGCTATTCGTAGTCACACAGAAATAATTCAAAAAGTTTCTGTACTTTCACAAGCAAAAGAAGCTGATAGTTCCCAGTGGTCATGGTTAACTAATCTTTTCTCCAGGTGAGGAGGTATTTTGAAGTTCTTTATGCTCATAGCTATTATAACCTTATTATTAGGCCTTATTTTATTTCTGTTAAAATATATTAGCATGCAGAAGGAATGTCAACTTGCAAATGGATTGGGTTAAATCAGTTCCACTGCCACATTATATAAAATCATACCTATCGTACATTAGAGATAAAAATAAAGTATTGCAAGATTTTATTAAATGGTATGATAATATATATATCAGGTAATAATACTACAAATATGGAAGGAGAAAATGTTTAACTGAAAATTATTTACAGTATTCAGATTGTGTTTTAATTCATCAAGACATAGGCATGTTTTTATTGCTAATAAGACCATATTTTTAAATAACTGTAAAAAATTGTGTCAGGGACTGAAGGAAATTGCATGTGAAAAATATCTGATAGCAAGTGAAAAAGTGTCTGCTCATCCAAAAAAATATAGTTATTGTCCAGTAATAAAAGGACTGTATGATTTGAATAATGTTTTTCAGCATCAGGCAGGGGAATGTAAAGGGTGCAGGCTATTGGGAGAAGAAAAATGCTAGAATGTGTATTTCATTGCAAATATGTTATCATTTCAGGATGGATTCCTGAGTGCTTTCTCAGTACATTTCTGGTAATGTATTTTCTGCCAAATATGAAAAATGTTAGCATGGCATGGCAAAGTGTTGAAAATTCTTCTCTTTTTAGAAAGCTCTTTTATGGAATTCTGAGAGCATGCTTGATATAGAAAGTCATGTCATAAACATAGAGTCAGGAGATCTTAGTTGGCAGAATTAATGCTGTAATGTTCATTTTAATTGGTCAGTGGTTGTTCTTAAGAGTAATGCAACAATATTGCTTTTAATCAGAAAAGATATAAAGAATGCATGATTCTACTTTTCGAGGAGACAGGACATTGATTTCCTAGTTTCCCATGTACATGCTTTTCTTTGCAATAAAATATATTGTTTTCCTGGCTGAATTGTGTCATGTGTACGTCATTTTGTACCCTTAGCACTTGCTATAGACCATACTCATAAAATTCTGATATTAATCTTTGATATGGAAGAAAGTCAAAGGCTTTAGCAAGGTCAGTCAAGTCCACCCCATCAATTCTCTGAAGTCCATGTTTATGTCAATAGTGCTTTAATAAAAATGATCTGCCATTTACAGAAACCATGCTAATATTCACTGAAGAGGCCATAGTCCTATAAGTGAGGTTTCTAGTGGATGACAACTGCCTTCCCTCATCATTCTTTGGCATTAAAGACAGTATGGAAGTGAATATATAGGATTCCACAATTTTCAGATAACCATTTCTTGGGAAGTAGGATGATGGTATATATATATATATATATATATATATATATATATATATATATATATATATATAGTTTGCAGATATCTGTAACAGGTGACAACTTATTATTCATACTATGGTAACAGAAATTAAAACATCACATGCTTTTATAAATTTTGGATATAAGCCATACCAGACAACCTAACAACACCCCAAAATGTCTTTTAGTCAATAGTATTCACATAAGTGAAAAACAGAAATTGTATTCAAAACAAGATTCAGATCATGCTGTGTGACTTGTAGCTAAAGAAGCAGTGCACTATTTTGACAGAACTGAGGGAAAAACACCATGTGAAAACATATTCTCCTCTTGAAGAGAATGAAATGAATTGGCATCTTGTTTCACGGATTAAGTCTGTAGTTTATGTTTCTTGCCCAGCAAAGAGGTTTACCTCATTCCAGAATCATTCATGGTTTCCTAGATGGAGGACTGATTTGATTACATAAAGTAACGTTTTTGCTCTTTGTTAGCTATCTTTAGCTGTCTCATAATGTACAGTAGCCATACTTTCTAGCTGTAGCTTTGTTTTAAAGATAGTTACAAGAAGCTTACCTTTTTCATTCCATCAACAAATGCTTTTATGTGCTTATGTGTGAGCAAAGAAGCTGTCCATGAATGAAGCCTTTGGACTGTGAAAGTATAGACATCTATATATAATATATATGGGTGCACTTCACTATCTCAAAATACTGAAATCTCGAATTTCAGTATCTCAAGACTAAAATATCGAAAGAGCAGTGGCGCGAAAGTCCACATAACCGAATCCGGAAATGTCGAATCAGCGGTTGTGGTGGTGTGCTGTGTTAATGGATAGCTGGAGATTCAGGTAAGTGTTTACATTTTAAAGGTTATGGGTAGGGATTTTAGTGCATGTTAGTGTGTTGGGAAGTTGTAGGTGTAGGTTACGGTATGTAGGTAAGAGTGTGAGTGTGTAAGTGTTGAAAATGGTGGTGTTTGTACGTCGGTGCTGTGTGTTTGTGTGAGGGGAATGTAGAGTGTGTAGTGGTGAGTTTAGTGTTTTTGTCTTTTTAGTGTGACCTCAGAGTTAGTATATATATATATATATATATATATATATATATATATATATATATATATAAGTAGCGGGAGTGTGGGGGGAGCAGCCCCTCAAATGGGGGGTGCAGGGGGGCTTGCCCCCTAGCTTATATGTAGGGCAGTGGCGGCTGGTGACTTCAAATCAAAGGGGGGGCTGCAGGAGACAGCTGAATGGGTGGGGTCAATGGGAAGGGGTGCAGCCAACTAGAAAGGGGAGGAGCTATGCTCAAAACCACAAAAATAACTTTAATTAAATACGCTGCCCTGGGTGCCAAACCGTCATTATGAGAGTCCAATCAAGACAAAATGAAGTGTAAAAGAATAAAAATATTTCAATGCATTGGCTGCATGACAGCTTATTTAATATCTAGATGAAAACAAAAAGGTTGTGAGGCATGAAAAAAAAAATACTTTTTAAATACATTACTGGAATGCCAGTCAAAATCAAGTATAAGAAAAACAAGCAACACTCAACTCAAACCACTTCTCCTTGCACTGCAGTTCTAATTATAATTTATATTCAGCTTTATTAAAGTACCAAGTAACATGCTGACAGTAGCAATCTCTGTGATGCCCCCACTTGTAAAAATGTTTCTTATCCAAAAAAGACCTGCTGCCTGACAACTATCTACTTGTTTCATGGGGAAAACATGATCAAAGTAAAATATGAAAAGCAAACAAGAAACAAGCTCAAGACACATTGCTTAAAGGATTACTGTACAGGTTATGGACCACACATGAATGGCATTCTGTTTAGTTTACGGGTAAAGCCCTCAGAGATCACTGGAAGTCTCCAACAAGTGTAATGAGCTTCTTAAAATAATGTAATCCTGTCCTTTATTACAAATACTGTCACATGCACTTCAATACCCAAGGCTTATACATTATCTAGTTAAGTATTCTCTGCATGGCAACAACAGAAAGGTTTTCAATGCTGGCAGTTCTTTAACAGTATGCTTATTAAAGCTTACTTGCATGTTATGATCACAGACAAGCTTACCTGATGGTCATTAAAGCATTGCTACTTAAACAAAGAGAAACAGGAACTTTCTGAGTAATAAGCATAAATCAACAGTACAAAAATATGACAGAAACCAGACCATTCTGCAAAATCAAGAACAGATGAAAAGCCACTGTAGTACTTGTGTCTACCTTGGATGGGGGATACTCTGCACATTTACACTGCATAACTGCTCCTTGCCTTGCTTGGACACATCCAGAGTCACTACATGGGGGAGTGGGGTGCAGCAAGTATGTCACAATTTGAAATGTCTCTGGCTGACTGTGATGGCCCTGACACATTTGTCATACCTCTCAACCTCAGAGCAAGAAATCTGGACAAAGCCATACTTAGAAGTGGGACAAAAGCCCATAAATAAGAACAATTTTTAAATATTGCTCTTATAAACTTAGAAAGATAATAGAATAGTAGGTCTTGCATTAGTATGAAATCTGAAACTCAAATATCTGTCATTATTTTCTGACGTCAGTCTTTAATGATTTGCCACTAATTTGCCAAAGAAAACACAATTTTATGAAATATGGACCAAAAATGTGATGCAAAAATATAAAACAGCCACACAATACAGCTGGGAACCTGTCAAAGAAGGGACACTTTTTTAATATTAGCACTGCTAACTTGAGCAGCTGACAAAATAAAAGAATCTGCATGCATTTCTGAAATAAAAGTAATCTATAACTGATTATTACAGTTATTTCTTAATTGTAAACCCTCCATGTTTTCTTCCAAAATTGCTATTTTGCGGAGGGATTATTAGGGGAAGAGTAACATTTTGAGCCAAAATCGGGGACAGTTGAGAGGTTTGGCTATGCCTAATTCTATAAAGCAATTTATTTGCATGTACCTCTCAACCTGTTAATGCAATAAATCTGGACAAGGCCAAATATATTGGGGGAACATATAAGCAGTACTAAAAATTGCTCTTGTATAAACTGAGACAGTTGATGGAATAACAGGTCTTACTTTAGCATGCATTTTTCTGAAGGTTATGAAGTCTGAAACTCAGTGTGTCATTATTTAGTGACTTAATTCCTAAATGATTTTCCAGAAAACCACAAATGTTATGAGGACAAACCAAAAATAAGAAGCAAAAATCTATTCATTCTGTGGAAATCTGGACAGTTGGGAGGTATAGTTCAGCTAGGGCTGTCTTTTAGTTTGCCGCCCTTCCCCCTCACAAAATCATGGTTGAATGGAGCCCTCCCCCCTGCAGCCATTCCAATGATCCATTACTTGGCTATTTCACTCCATTTACCATAAACACTAATGTGCATACTGCTTTACTTCTATGATGATTTGGATTTCATTTGAAAGTTTTATTTTGCATTTTACAGCACAAACACTAAGACATCTGCTAAACAAAGCAATGCAGTCTCACAATGAAAACAGACTTAGCATTAAAACTTCTCTGCCCTTGAAACTCACACTCAATGATACAGCATTGAAACCCACATTGAAAGAAAATACATTTTGCCAGTGGCAGATAAAGATTAACGTTGGGCTGTTTTCAAATCATAGGCCTCTTGCACATGAAACATACATGTGCTCTTTGATACACCTTCCTGATTGTACTAAATTATATTCCTTGTACAATACAGTACAGTTGTTGGAAGGCGTTTTGAATTTATTGTTTTGAACATTTTTCCAGTAAACAATGAAACAAAACACATGCACCAATAATGACAAAACTGCCCAATTCAGAACATTTTTACAGTAAACAATGAAACAAAATGCATGCACCAGTAATGACAAAACTGCCCAGTTCAGAACATTTCCATCATAAAAGTCTACTCAAACTACTACAGTCCACCATTATCAGTAAATATGCACAATCTCGGAAGAAGTAAAAGTCATCTAATTAATTCCACATGAAAGAGATCTGTAACTAATGAAGAGGTTGCTTCTAGCAAACAACTTTATATTTCATTGTTTCATCCACAAAAAGAGTGCATGTTGCCCTTGAGGAATAAATTGCCTATGTTGCATTAAAAAATGATAAGCTAGTAATATTGCAATAGGGAATGGATGGCAAACAGATAACAGGTTCATAGTTACTAGGTATCTTTGCCAAAAAGGACTGCAGCATCCACCCCCTTTACAACACGGTACAGTATAAGCAATGCATCTACCTACTGTGGGAGTAGAACCCAGAGCCTTCTGCATCAAAAGTAAGTATGCTACCTGTTGTTCTATTAACAATGCAAGCAGACTCAGCATAAGCAGCACTGAACTTTTGTTCCCCTGCAGCTATCAGCTTCTTGTAAAATCTACTTGACACTCAGCTGTATCTCTGAACTTTGCAGCACAATAAATCTGGAAAAAGTCAAAATTTATTGGGGGGGACAAAAACCCAAAAAACAGGTATACATTTTAAACATTGCTTGTATAATGTTGAAAAGTTTCTAGAATAAAATGCTGTGCTACCACCATACATTTGAACCCAGGACACTGTGCAAAACAGTTGGAGCAACATACCACTACACCAAATCATCTGTTTTATGAAAGAGAGGAAGGCTGAAACTTAAATGGCTACCATTTAGTGAATTAAGTTCTCACCATAGCTGTCAACCTCTTAGCACAAAACACCTGAACAAAGCCAATAATGGGGGAATACAGCCCCCAAACATATTCAATGAATTCAGTTCTCACCATAGCTCTCAACCTTAGCACAAAAAACCTGGACGAAGCCAATAATGGGGGAATACAGTCCCGAAAATAGGGACAAAGTTCAGGTATCCATCTTACAAACTTCAAAAATTGCTACAATAAAATGTTTTGTGTTACCATGTACTTGCTGAAGAATATGAAGTTTGAAATTCAAATGCTTGTCATTTTTATTTAACATTTGTTAACCAGGAAAGTGACTTGGAACAAAAGCCAATTTTCAGCAGAGGCCCAAGGAGAAACACTCCAAGCACATGTCTTTATAAGATGGGAGGACACCAGAGCAAACTCACACAAACACAGGGAGGACATGCAAGACTCCACACAGATGACTCCCCAGCCAAGAATCAAACCAAAAAACCTGTAGCTATCAGGTAACAATGATACCAGTGCATCACTGCACCACTGACTGTGTCAAGAAACAAAAATACAGAAACCATAAATTTTATGAGGAACAGAACAAATATGAGGCAAAAATCTGCAAATTTTTAACAAATAGTGGTGGGTAGGGAATTCAGGCTCTTGCCACTTGGGCCCAAGGTACAGGGTTCAAGCCTTATTCTCTACCCAACACCATGTAGCACCTGGGGCATTTCACACACACAAACACACACCTTTTAATTCTGTCCTCCGTAGCGATCCTCTGCAGCAGCCCAGCTAAGTCCTCCATCTGTCTCGTCTCTACTCTCCATAATGGCCCGCGCATGCTGTTCTCCCGCAAGTAGGCTGGAGTATCCTGCTGGTGGGTCCCCGCGAGACTAGAATAAGCTGGAGCCTCCAGCCTGCAGGCGTTGCAGTCCGGTGACCTTCCGGTCGTCACCGCACAGACCTCTGGGGTGGAAGGGCAGAGTTTCTTGCCTTCCCTATCCGGACTGCCTAAGAGAGCAGTCTGGAGTTCAGGAATTAGCACGCATGCGTGTGTGGAGTTCTGGTCTGCATCTGACGGCAGTTAGAACTAAGCACGCATGCGCGGAGTCCGGGACTACTCGTGAAAGAAAAGATTATTATTTCTTTCTTTATGTGGGGAATTTATTCATTTTTACAGGTGGGAGGGCTGCAGTCCTATAGCACGAGCCGCCCCTGATGTAGGGTAGGTTGGTGTATTTGTACTGTTGTGTGTGTGTGTGTTTTGTTTGTTTGTTGTAGTGTGGGGAGGAAGGTGTATGTATGTTTGTGTGGTGGAGGGTATATTTAAAAGTTGCGATTTTGAATTTCGCACTTTTGGGGTTTCTGTATTTTGTATTTTCAGCTTTATAGTCTCGAGATACTGAAATACGAGATTTCAGTATTTCAAGATTATAACGTGAATCCATTAAATATATATATATATATATATATATATATACATATACACATATATATATATATATATATATATATATATATATATATATATATATATATATATATATATATATATATAAAATATATATATATATATATATATATATATATATATATATATATATATATATATATATATATATATATATATATATATATATATATATATATATATCCCTATCAGTTGATGAAGTGTTCAGAAATTCTAAATTTATACAGTCAAAATCATATGAATGATTTTTTGAAAACTCATAGCTTTTGAATGGAGATCGCAGTACAGTAAGGATCAGGAAATTTACCCTTTCCTTCACTGTAGTATGATCTCGAGTTGGTATATATAATTTGCATGGGGTGTAGGGGTGCAGGGGGGTTTGCCCCCGCAGAGTGGTGCTAGCAGCAGAGAGATGAAAAAGAGTGACTACTACCTGATTAAGTATTTCTTTGCTACCTTTTCATTAGCGACTGCATTTTCTCGCCAAAAAGCGAGTTTGTGACTGCTGTAATACCTTAATAAGCTTGTTATTGCATTCATTGCTTACTTGCACTTTAAAGTCATCGTTTGTTGTTTGATTTAACTGTTAAGGCTGCCCACTCAAGTGCGCTAGCCTGTGCAAAGCATTTACTGTGTTTTTCTGCCTCTGATACTGTCCTAAAAAAAAACAAAAAAAAAATCTTTGTTTTCCCGCCTTTACTGTGCTAGAATAGTCCTGAATTCAGGTTTTGCTGTATTCCGGACTTCAGTACAAGTTCCTGTATTGCCTATATCCTTACTTGGATAGGAGGAAGCTTCTCTGTTCACCAGTGAGAGTGGGGAGCTTTGAGCAGCCTATCTGTCCCTGGAGGAGTGGTCACAGCCCAGTAACTAGTTGATTATTGGCCGTTTGGGCTATTTCAAGTCCCCTGCTTTAAAACCTGCTTTGGCGCGGTTTTTGTGCTTGTTCTGACTCAGCCAAGCTCCTCGTGGTCCTGCAGAGTGGTGCTAGCAGCAGAGAGACGAAAAAGAGCAACTACTACCTGATTAAGTATTTCTTTGCTAGCTTTTCATTAGCGACTGCATTTTCTCGCCAAAAAGCGAGTTTCTGACTGCTGTAATACCTAAATAAGCTTGTTACTGCGTTTTTTGCTTACCTGCACTTTAAAGTCATTGTTTGTTGTTTGATTTAACTGTTAACGCTGCCCACTCAAGTGCGCTAGCCTGTGCAAAGCATTTACTGTGTTTTCCTGCCTCTGATACTATCCTAAAAAAAAGAAAAAGAAACAAAAAAAATCTTTGTTTTCCTGCCTTTACTGTGCTAGAATAGTCCTGAATTCAGGTTTTGCTGTATTCCGGACTTCAGTACAAGTTCCTGTGTTGCCCATATCCTTATTTGGATAGGAGGAAGCTTCTCTGTTCACCAGTGTTAGTGGGGAGCTTTGAGCAGCCCATCTGTTCCCGGAGGAGTGATCTCAGCCCAGTAACAAGTTGTTTATTGGCTGTTTTGCGCTATTTCCTAGCTCTTTCAAGTCCCCTGCTTTAAAACTCGCTTTGGCACGGTTTTTGCACTTGTTCCAACTCAGCCAAGCTCCTCGTGGTCCTGCACAGTGATGCTAGCAGCAAAGAGATGAAAAAGAATGGCTACTACCTGATTAAGTATTTCTTTGCTACCTTTTCATTAGCGACTGCATTTTATCACCAAAAAGCGAGTTTGTGACTGCTGTAATACCTTAATAAGCTTGTTATTGCATTTTTGCTTACCTGCACTTTAAAGTCATTGTTTGTTGTTTGATTTAACTGTTAAGGCTGCCCACTCAAGTGCTCTAGCCTGTGCAAAGCATTTATTGTGTTTTTCTGCCTCTGATACTGTCCTAAAAAAAAGAAAAAAAAACAAAAAATATATCTTTGTTTTCCCGCCTTTGCGGTGGTGGTGCTGTGGTAGCGTTGTCACCTCACAGTTAGACGTTGCCCGTTTGATTCTCATTTAGAGCGTCTTCTGTGTGGGCGACATGCGTGAATGGGCGTTCCTTCATTGAAGGTTGTGCGTTAGGCCCGGCAAGCCAGCACGTAAAAATCTACTGCCAATCATTAGCGGACCGGAGTTCCGCGGTGGCGACCCCTAACCGGGAAAAGCCAAAAGATACAACAACTGTGCTAGAATAGTCCTGAATTCAGGTTTTGCTGTATTCTGGACTTCAGTACAAGTTCCTGTGTTGCCCATATCCTTACTTGGATAGGAGGAAGCTTCTCTGTTCACCAGTGAGAGTGGGGAGCTTTGAGCAGCCTATCTGTCCCTGGAGGAGTGGTCTCAGCCAGGTAACTAGTTGTTTATTGGCCGTTTGGGCTATTTCTTAACTCTTTCGAGTCCCCTGCTTTAAAACCTGCTTTGGCGCATTTTTTGTGCTTGTTCCAACTCAGCCAAGCTCCTCGTCGTCCTGCAGAGTGGTGCTAGCAGCAGAGAGATGAAAAAGAGTGACTACTACCTGATTAAGTATTTCTTTATTTCCCCCCAAACCTTTTTCCCCCTTTTAGCGAAAAAAAATTTTTTTTTCATTTTTTCCGCCAAAAGGGGAAAGTTTGGGGGAAAAAACCCCCGCTGTTAAAAAAAAAAAAAAAACCCCCCCCTTAAAATTAAAGGGGGTTTGGTTTAAATTTTTTTTTCCCCCAAAATTTTTTTGGGGGTTTTACCCCCTGGCAACTTTTTAAAGTTCAAAATTTTTTTTTTTTTGTTGGGGGTTTGGGAAAAATTTAAAACTGTTTAAGGCCCCCCCCCCGGGCCCCAAAAAAATTCGGCCCCCAAATTTCATACGTGAACCAACTACATGAACGCCACTAGGGCTGGATGTGTTAAAAAACAGTACCTTGTATAACATCTATTTTAGGTTTCGCCGTTGCTGCATACGTTTTTATAGCTGCCGGCCGCTTCGAACGAGCTCCCAGCCGTTCAATATCTTCATCCACTTGGAATAGAGAAAAATCAAAGGTGATGTCCGGTTCAGTCGCCTGGCTGGTATCACAGATGTAGTTTATATCAGCTGATCCTCCAATTTGCCGCATATCCAATTCCGGCTCCATGCAATCACCCTGTTTTTCATTCTCCACCTGTCCATTTGGTATATCTGCCTGGGTAGGCGAAATAGTGTTACGGGTGGAAATATTATAGTCAGCAAGTCTTTTTTCATTCCTTATACATAGCAAGGATTTTTGTAGCTGACTGACCACATCAGTCAATCGAACAACGTTTTCTTTCAAAGAAACCATTTCGGATCTGATACGTACTACTTCTTCCTTGTCCAACGGAGTTTCTGTCACTTCCATCGTACTGTCCATAGTATTCAACAGATAATACTACCACGCACAGCCAACAACTGAAAAGTATACACGAGAGACCGAATATCTCTCAACTAGGTTTCCCCAGTACAAGTGAAGCACAACTCGAACAAGAAAAACTAGAAAATTTAATGAATGATCCAAACAATCCAAACTCCAAAAAAACGGTCAAGCGCTTTCATCTGTACTATACAGACTTCATCAGAACCATTAAAGCAAACAGCTGATTAGTAATTTAAAAACTTTTTGGCGCCATATCTTACAAGCGCTCTACCTCTTAGTAAAATTTAAAGTGCTACTGCAATATTATAAGACACAATATTATACGCATCCAACAAATACTATAAAAGCATATAAAAATCAACATACATACACTGTATGATGTAAATATAATTGTATGATATGACAACAATTAAAATAATTGTTAACTAATGCTACAAAATCTCCTGGTATAAATGAATATATATCTATAAAGCCTTTCTTAGAACTTTTATAGTTTTTATGTTGCTAATTAGATGAGGCTTTATTTTTATATTTTTATATTTTTATATTAATTCCACATTATTTTAATATTTTGTGCTTGTTCTGACTCAGCCAAGCTCCTCGTGGTCCTGCAGAGTGGTGCTAGCAGCAGAGAGACGAAAAAGAGTAACTACTACCTGATTAAGTATTTCTTTGCTAGCTTTTCATTAGCGACTGCATTTTCTCACCAAAAAGTGAGTTTCTGACTGCTGTAATACCTAAATAAGCTTGTTACTGCATTTTTTTGCTTACCTGCACTTTAAAGTCATTGTTTGTTGTTTGATTTAACTGTTAACGCTGCCCACTCAAGTGCGCTAGCCTGTGCAAAGCATTTACTGTGTTTTCCTGCCTCTGATACTATCCTAAAAAAAAAGAAAAAGAAACAAAAAAAAATCTTTGTTTTCCTGCCTTTACTGTGCTAGAATAGTCCTGAATTCAGGTTTTGCTGTATTCCGGACTTCAGTACAAGTTCCTGTGTTGCCCATATCCTTATTTGGATAGGAGGAAGCTTCGCTGTTCACCAGTGAGAGTGGGGAGCTTTGAGCAGCCTATCTGTCTCTGGAGGAGTGGTCTCTGCCCAGTAACTAGTTGTTTATTGGCTGTTGTGCGCTATTTCCTAGCTCTTTCAAGTCCCCTGCTTTAAAACTCGCTTTGGCACGGTTTTTGCACTTGTTCCAACTCAGCCAAGCTCCTCGTGGTCCTGCACAGTGGTGCTAGCAGCAAAGAGATGAAAAAGAATGGCTACTACCTGATTAAGTATTTCTTTGCTACCTTTTCATTAGCAACTGCATTTTATCGCCAAAAAGCGAGTTTGTGACTGCTGTAATACCTTAATAAGCTTGTTATTGCATTTTTGCTTACCTGCACTTTAAAGTCATTGTTTGTTGTTTGATTTAACTGTTAAGGCTGCCCACTCAAGTGCTCTAGCCTGTGCAAAGCATTTATTGTGTTTTTCTGCCTCTGATACTGTCCTAAAAAAAAAGAAAAAAAACAAAAAATATATCTTTGTTTTCCCGCCTTTGCGGTGGTGGTGCTGCGGTAGCGTTGTCACCTCACAGTTAGACGTTGCCCGTTTGATTCTCAGTTAGAGCATCTTCTGTGTGGGCGACATGCGTGAATGGGCATTCCTTCATTGAAGGTTGTGCGTTAGGCCCGGCAAGCCAGCACGTAAAAATCTACTGCCAATCATTAGCGGACCGGAGTTCCACGGTGGCGACCCCTAACTGGGAAAAGCCAAATGATACAACAACTGTGCTAGAATAGTCCTGAATTCAGGTTTTGCTGTATTCTGGACTTCAGTACAAGTTCCTGTGTTGCCCATATCCTTACTTGGATAGGAGGAAGCTTCTCTGTTCACCAGTGAGAGTGGGGAGCTTTGAGCAGCCTATCTGTCCCTGGAGGAGTGGTCTCAGCCCAGTAACTAGTTGTTTACTGGCCGTTTTGGGCTATTTCCTAGCTCTTTCAAGTCCCCTGCTTTAAAACCCGCTTTGGCATGGTTTTTGCACTTGTTCCGTCTCAGCCAAGCTCCTCATGGTCCTGCAGAGTGGTGCTAGCAGCAGAGAGACGAAAAAGAGTGACTACTACCTGAGTAAGTATTTCTTTGCTACCTTTTCATTAGTGACTGCATTTTCTCGCCAAAAAGCAAGTTTGTGACTGCTGTAATACCTTAATAAGCTTGTTATTGCATTTTTTGCTTACCTGCACTTTAAAGTCATTGTTTGTTGCTTGATTTAACTGTTAAGCTGCCCACTCAAGGGTGCTAGCCTGTGCAAAGCATTTACTGTGTTCTTCTGCCTCTGAAACTGTCCTAAAAAAAGAAAAAAAACAAAAAAAATCTTTGTTTTCCCGCCTTTACTGTGCTAGAATTGTCCTGAATTCATGTTTTGCTGTATTCCAGACTTCAGTACAAGTTCCTGTGTTGCCCATATCCTTACTTGAATAGGAGGAAGATTCTCTGTTCACCAGTGAGAGTGGGGAGCTTTGAGCAGCCTATCTGTCCCTGGAGGAGTGGTCTCAGCCAGGTAACTAGTTGTTTATTGGCCGTTTGGGCTATTTCTTAACTCTTTCGAGTCCCCTGCTTTAAAACCCGCTTTGGCGCGTTTTTTGCGCTTGTTCCAACTCAGCCAAGCTCCTCGTGGTCCTGCAGAGTGGTGCTAGCAGCAGAGAGACGAAAAAGAGTGACTACTACCTGATTAAGTATTTCTTTGCTACCTTTTCATTAGCGACTGCATTTTCTCGCCAAAAAGCGAGTTTGTGACTGCTGTAATACCTTAATAAGCTTGTTATTGCATTTTTGCTTACCTGCACTTTAAAGTCATTGTTTGTTGTTTGATTTAACTGTTAAGGCTGCCCACTCAAGTGCGCTAGCCTGTGCAAAGCATTTACTGTGTTTTTCTGCCTCTGATACTGTCCTAAAAAAAGAAAAAACAAAAAAATATATCTTTGTTTTCCCGCCTTTACTGTGCTAGAATAGTCCTGAATTCAGGTTTTGCTGCATTCCGGACTTCAGTACAAGTTCCTGTGTTGCCCATATCCTTACTTGGATAGGAGGAAGCTTCTCTGTTCACCAGTGAGAGTGGGGAGCTTTGAGCAGCCTATCTGTCCCTGGAGGAGTGGTCTCAGCCCAGTAACTAGTTGTTTATTGGATATTTCCTAGCTCTTTCAAGTCCCCTGCTTTAAAACCCGCTTTGGTGTGGCTTTGCGTGATTTTTTGCACAGCGCAGCATCGGGCAGCGCCGCTTACATGGGTTTAAACTATTTCCGGCTCCACAAAGTCTGCTCTTCACTTTTCCCCTTAGAACTGCTCTAAATCTCAAAACAAATACTCTATTTTCTTTCTAAAGGCCAGCACTTGCTCATATAAGTAAACTTACAGGTAAATACTAATAAACTTAAGCACTACACCCTCTTATACTCCTTTTAAGTACTTGCTCCCTATTGGTCCTTTCTGATCAGTCAATAAGTAGTTCCCTATACTTTTCAGGCATGTCCAAAGGCCAGTTTCAGGTTTACTCCCCAGTCCAGCTGGTGAATCTGGGAATCTTGAGGCAATGTTACAACTGCCTTATGTACACAGACCACCCTCTCCTCCTCCCAACAAGCTCAAACATATGTGAGAGATGCAACTATATAGCCAAACTGGAGGCTGAGCTCTCTCAACCCAGTATTGGCACAGCCAGTCAGGACGAAAAGGTAACCACACACACCACAAATCCAGTCTCACATAGACCCATTGCACCAGCAAACCAAACACATAAACACACAAAAACATACTCGGAGGCTCTAAACAAAAATCTGCCTAAGCAGCAGAGACCTCCAAAGCAGACATCCAAGCAACCCACACCATGCAACAATACCCACGTAACACATAACTCACAAAGTCAGTGTGCCACACAGTCACAGCCCTTAAGGCTAAACAACACACCGAATACACTTGTAATAGGCGACTCTATTGTCAGACACACTGACGTCCCACTCACCAGACTGAATAAGGAGAAGGACACTGTAAGCTGCCTGTCGGGTGCCAGGATCCACCACATAACACATGCACTCAGGTCACTCCAAAGCAAGTACAAATATGACTCTGTCATTGTCCATGCTGGTGTGAATGACCTGAGACACACTTCCCTGGACTACATGAAAAGAGACATAGAGGAGCTCTCTGATCATGTAGCCCAGGCTGGTATGACCCTGACCTTGAGTAGCATCTTGCCCTCACCAAGAAGGATGCCACAGTATAAAGACAAAATGATCAATTTTAACAATTGGCTAAAGTATTGGTGTCATTCAAAGGGGGTCCAGTGTCTGTCAGCCTGGGATGATATGCTCGACAAGCCACGTTGCTTCGCGAGGGATGGCTTGCACCTGTCACCCCTGGGTTTTCGAATACTGGCAAAGGCTCTTGCCTCCCCCATAGTGCCTTTTTTAGGCAAGGCTCAAAAGACAAACCCACCTCCATAGACAACACAAAGAAAAAAACCAAGGGTAATGCTGCTTAATGCCAGAAGTCTAAACCTCAAGATGCATGCACTCGAGACTCTCCTCAGTATGGAGAATATCAATATCTGTGCAGTAACAGAAACCTGGTTCAAGGCTCCCAAAAGCACCCCAGCACTACCAGGTTATACTTCATACCATGCTTTTCGGCCACAAAACTCGGACCGAACCACAAAAGGAGGGGGAGTATCCATATACTTCAAAGATACCCACACCTCCAGGTTAGTGGCACTGCACGAAGCATCGGAGAACATCCATGTGCAACTAACAGTGGGCAAATCTGCCTTTCAGTTTGTAGCCTGCTACAGACCACCCTCCCAAACATAGGAACCCCACTCGGCTTTCCTGAGAACACTGGAAAATATGAAGGTCTCTCCAAACACCATTATATTGGGTGACTTCAACTATCCAAACATTGATTGGGAAAACTACTCAAGCCCAAACACCCTCGCCCAACGGTTCCTAGAATTTATAAACTCAAATGCTATGGAACAACTGGTCACCACTCCCACAAGAGGGGAAAACATATTGGATCTGGTCATCACCAACATGGGGTCTCTATGTTCCACACCAGAGGTATACCCCTCATTGGTAAGATCAGACCATAAAGTAATCTTATTGGAAATCCATATTCCATCCCCACCCCCAGCCAAGGAAACCACAGAGAAGAACTTCTCAAAAGCAAATTTCACACTTCTCAAAACTGAGGTGAAATCTTTCAAAGCCCCAGGCCAGTGGAAACTATGGCCCAAAATGCAGAATCCTTTACAAAAGCATTCTATGGACACCTACAGGAATGCATGGAGCATGCTATCCCAAATAAAACCAAGACTCAATCCTCCAAAGGCAGGAGACCTGTCTGGTGGACCCCGGCCATAAATAAGCTATATAACAGAAGGAGGAAGCTACTACATGATAGAGCAAAATCCCAAAAAGGGAAGGCGTCTCTGATCAGTACTAGCAAGAAACTACAATCCCTCATAAAATCATCTAAGGCAAGCTTCGAAAGAAAAATTGCACAAGACACTAAGGATAATCACAAGGCCTTCTTTAGTTATGTCAGGAACCTGGGAGGCAACTCCCAGATATGCTCTGAGTTAGTGCAAAATGACAAAAAATACACTGAACCCACAGACATTGCCAACATCCTGGTAGAAAGGTTCAGTGCAAACTTCTCCCCCCCTTCCCCTCCAAAAGAGCAAATGTCTATCCCAACAGAATGTAGTCTCCCTGTGATCACAGATGCACAGGTGAGAGCTGCCCTCTCCAAAGCAATAAACACAGCATCAATGGGACCAGAAGGTGTCCTGGGCTGTGTCTTACATAAGCTCCAAGAAGAACTAAACCGTCACTTAAAGACACTGTTCAATCTCAGCCTTACTACAGGATATGTACCCAAGGAATGGCGTACAGCAACAGTGGTCTCGCTCCACAACAGGCCCCAGAAACTATCATCCTATAAGCCTGATCAGCCTGGTCTGCAAGGCTATGGAGCGTATCATCATGGAAATCATAAACAAGGACATTGGGAACCTCCAGACATTGGATCCTACCCAGTTTGGCTTTGTTAAGGGCAGATCTTGCCTCTTGAACATGGTCGACTTCTTTGAAACTGTTACCAAAGCCATAGATGAAGGGAAGGTAGTCCACACTGCCTACCTGGACCACGCAAAAGCCTTCGACACAATACCCCACTCAGGCATCATAAATAAGCTCACCAGCTTAAATATCACAAGATGGGTTGCAAACTGTCTCAGGGATAGAACCCACATGGTCAGAATTGCAGGTGCCATGTCAGACTCTAAACCAGTTACAAGTGGCATCCCACAAGGCTCAGTCCTGGGACCCCTCTTGTTCGGTATATATTTCTCCGAGGTACAGGCTAACATGGGTGGACTATGGCTGACAAAGTTCACAGACGACTGCAAACTGGGTGCCATAATCGACTCTCCGGCTGACACGAGCATCCTCCAAAAGGGTCTCACAGAGACGGATAATTGGTGCCAGAGCCATGACCTAAAGCTAAATGCCAAAAAGTGCATTGTCATCCCCTCTGGGAAAAACAAAGTGCCCACAAATTACCACATAGGTGGTAATCCATTAAGTACGGAAGAAATAATTAGGTACTTGGGGACCCAAGTAGATAGTAATCTCTCCTTTGACAATCACATTACCAAAGTAGTTAGAAAGACCTACTATATAGCCCACCTTATCATGAAAGGGTTCACATCTAGATCAAGAGTGGTCATTGTGCCCCTCTACTCATCACTTATCATGCCCATAATTGAATACAGTGCCCCATTTGGGATGTACCTTACCTGACACCTGCAGCAACTGGAAAGACCCCAAAAGTACCTCACCAAGAGGATCAAGGGACTCAAACAGATGCCCCATGCACTTCAGCTAAAGAAACTCCAGCTCTACTCAGATGCGTACCGCCTACTCAGAGGCGATATGTGTCGGACATATAAAGACATGTCCAACCCAGAATTAATGGACATGCTCCACCTCAAGAAATCCAAATCCCTTAGAGCTACATGCTCCAGGGACTTGAACCTCAGCACAGAAATAAATAGGACATGCGAGAGGGACAGATTCATATCCCAGAGGCTCCCCTCACTCTGGAACAAAATCCCAATCCATGTTAGGCAGAGCCCCTCATTGACCCTATTCAAGAGAAATCTTGACGAGTGGATGGGAGACCGTAAGTTTACCCCTAGGATCTCCTCTGTGTCCTTGCTAGACAGAGGTACAGTAAACTAACCTTAATATGGCTACCTTCTGTGACCTACTATACAGAGGCACAGTCAACTAATCTAAAAGGGTGGCGAAAGCCAAATACACTCTGGCTAGGCTTATAAGTGCCCTAGGGCACATAGCCTAGTATCAACCTATGAACCTATAAACATAAAAATGCAGATTTCTGCTTTTTTTTGTTGATGTTTGAGTTTTTGGAAACTCTATCATATGGTCTCGTCTGATAGGCCCCTCAAGAGTCGGATTTATGAGCATTTTCATGCCATTACAAGAGGGAATACGAATAATGCCCTAGCTAGGCATGTTTTATCTTCCCCAGAACATGATTTCCAGTTTCTAATAATTTATAAAGTTTTTGATAATAATAGGGGGGGCCGGTTTCTTTGCAACTAGAAGAAAAAGAACTTTTATGGCAACTGAAATTAAATGCTTGTGTGTCGCCTGGACTTAATGATACCATCTCTATTATGAGTATTTTAAAATTGAGGGCACAGCTTAGATAGTGATGACCCAGTATTTAGTTATTTATTTAGATGTATTGATATATTTTGTATTATATTGTTGTATATATGGATGGATATGTGTGTGTATAGATATATATATATTTCTTTGTGGAGGGTTTTGTTGGTTATATGAGGCATAGCTTATGAAATATGTTTTATTTTTTATTTTTTAATTTTTTGCTGCATGAGTTTTTATGTAATTAATGGATGTAGGAAATTATGTCATTACTTGTTTCCTATTTAAGCATGAATTTTTTGTACTTGTTTGTCTGAAGAAGTTTACGTATATTCAGTAAACGAAAGCGCTTACACTATTTGTTTTATTTTGCTTCCCTAGCGGGAGGGGGTTGCAGCCCCCTACACCTGTGTTTTCTCTCATTTGTTGTCACAGTTGTATGAGCTTATCAGCAAGCTGCTTATCAGTTATTCCAGTGTAACATTACTGTCACTCTTCTTCAGGCTGCCAGTTAGTTGAAGCAAGCAGCAAGTACATTGCTTCTCACTTTCCTCATTTCACTGCATGGAATATGACTGCCAAGCTACATGTGGGAACATTTCAGTGGAGAAGATTATTTTTATATCAAAATGACTACTGAATAGAAGAGGGCTTGATACTGTTTGGTAACTGTGTGAGCACTCATACTAGAAGGACATGCCAGAGAGACAATATGTTAGGTCTGGTATGCTTACTTAACAGTTTAATACAAGGAGAAAGGTAAGCTAGTATTTTTGACTTTTGTTGATATGTGAAGGCTCTGGTGCATTTGTTCATAGGTTCATAGATTAGTACTAGGCTAACTGCCCTTGTGAGCCATTTTAAGCCTAGCCAATTATCCCCTGTGAGATTCAAACCCTGTACGTAATTTCTAAAGTACAGAAACCTGCATTGAAAATTGTTACATTAGAACATTGTTTCTCTACAGTTAAACAGACAAATAAAATAAAAACATGGGCAAATAGAAAGTTTAATTGCAAAAGATCTAGTTTAGGTTAAAGGATAGAACAATAGGCCAAAGTCAAGCTTCAGGTGGACCTCTACGGTGCATTCACACAGCTTGTTAGAGTAATGCCTGGAGTTATTTGGAGACATTTTAATTAATGAGCAGAGATGAAACCAGGCTAGAAATAGAATGAATGCACCAGCATTTCAAAATAAAATTCCTTCCTTCTGTGTAATTAATCTTATCCCAGGGTTAATTTTTTCTCTGTGTAATATTGCTAAGATGTAGTTTCATTCTGAGAAACCATTCAGTACCTTTCTATTTTTTTACTTCCACTTTTTTTCTGCTGCAGATCATGAAGTCTCAGCTTGCATGACATAAGCTAAACAGCACACTTTTCAGCAAGTTTGTCTCCACTCACAGTTTACATCCTGAAGTTATGTCCTACTCAATATATAAGCAAGCCTTGACTACTCATCTCGTCACATCCAACAAAATATTTCAGTGAATGCACATATAGTTGATTTTACATCTAAAAAATGCATCTTCAATATGGCAGTCACACCCACTACTTTATAAATACTAACTCATACATCACACAAAACTGTGAAAAAGGAAAAAACTTCATTAACCCCACTATCATCTGATCTTAAAGGAAAAGCCCTTACCTCCACTCACCCTGTGGCTTGAGGTCAGCCATGCCCAGACATTTCCACAAAATGTCTCACACATGTACACAAACTCCCTTCACCCACACACACACACACACACACACACATGTATATACAGACATACACACCATTAAACACACTCACTCCACATGCAAACATACAAGATTACTGACACCTTGTTAGCTTAAATAACAGCACCATACATTACCATTGGTCAATGAAAGCATAATCAACAAAACAAATTGATGATTCCCTTTAAGGCAGAAAAAGCTATACTGCAAGTAACTTTCATTTGCTTTACCTTATCATTCAGTCAAAGAACATTGAGAAGAGCTACTAATCTAACTGGCAACTTTAACAGCTAAGTAAGAGTGTTGGGGAAGGAATGGAAACTATAATCCTTTATACCATACTACTTACCAATTTTTTTTCTGTGTGTCTTTTTTCTAATACCTGCTAGCCATCAAGCCTCCCCCCAATCAACTTAAAAAGCATATATTCCTTTTTACTTAGCAACCCCAGCACAGAGAGATGATAGCTGTCTGGAGGGGTAGTTATTCAGGCAGGTATGAAGGTTGCTACTGCTGTCACCATCCAAGGGACATCAGCCTTTTGTGGCTTCACCTCTTCAATGGTCACCTGGCTTAGATTCTCAAGGAACACAAAACACAGGGTTCATGCTACCAGCAGAGAAGGGGCTGCTGCTGTATCTAGGGGTTCACAGGTAGGTACTAAGCTGTCCACCCTGGGGCCTATTTAAGCCTACTCAAAAAGGTTCCCTGGCTTTCACCACCCAAGAAAATTATTTTCCTGTGCCCCTGTCAAGCAGTGCCGCAGAAGTGATCCCCGTGGTGAATTTTTTATTTCCCATCCAGATGTCAAGATTTTTCTTAAAGAGGGCCAATGAGGAGCTTTGCTTGACATGAATGGATAGTTTGTTCCAGAGTATGGGAAGTCTCTGGGACAGGAATCTATCCCTCCAGCATGTTCTGTTTATTGTGGTGACAAGGTTTAGGTCCCTAGAGCACGTGGTACAAGACATTGGGATTTCTTTAAGTGTAGCAAGTCCAACAGCTATGGGTTTGACATAACTTTGTATGTTAGGCAGAGACCGCCTCTGAGTAGGCGATATGTGACGGAGTAGAGCTGGAGTTATTTTAGACAGTCTGCGTATGTCATCTGTTTGAGGATGGTAATCCTCTTAGTGAGGTATTTCTGCGGCTTTTCCAATTGTTGTAGGTGTCTTGTGAGATACATGCCAAATGGGGCATTGTACTCTATAATGGGTCTGATGAGGTATGAGTAGAGAGGAACAATGACCTCCTTTTTTCTAGAGGAGAACCCTTTTGTGATGAGGTGTGCCACATAGAAGGATTTCCTGACTACTGTGGCAATGTGGTTATCAAAGGAGAGACTACTGTCCACCTGTGTCCCGAGGTCTCATCACACTTTCGGTGTTTAGTGAGCTATTACCTATGTGGTAGTTCATGGGTACCGAGTTTTTCCCAAAGGAGATGACAATGCACTTCTTGGCATTGAGCTTGAGTCCATGACTTTGACACCAAGCATCTGTCTCTGTGAGGGCCTTTTGTAGAATGTCTGCATCATTAGTTGATTCTATTATGGCTCCCAGTTTGCAAACATCTGTGAACTTTGTTAGCCAAAGACCGTCTGTGTTGGCCTGCACTTCAGAGAAGTAGATGTGGAACAGGAGAGGATCCAGGACCGAACCCTGTGGTACTCCACTCATCACTGGTCTGAAGACGGAGTTGGAGTTGGCTACTTTTACTGTGTGGGTTCTGTCAGTGAGCCAGTTGGCCACCCATCTTGTGACAGAGGGATTTATGCCCAGTTTAGTGAGTTTATATATAATTTCAGAGTGGGGGAAGGTATTGAAAGCCTTGGTGAGGTCAAGATAGGCTGTGTGCACTACCTTGCCCTCATCTACGGCTCTGGTGACTGCTACAAAGAAGTCAATCAGGTTTAGTAGACATAATCTACCTTTTACAAACCTAAACTGAGTGGGGTCCAGGGTTTGGAGGTTACCTTTGTCTTTGTTCATAAGCTTCCAGGATAATACGTTCCATGGCTTTGCAGACCAGGCTAGTCAGGCTAATGGAGCAGTAGTTTCCGGGGTCCATGGTGGCACCCCCTTTGTGAAGTGGGATAACCGTCGCTGTGCGCCATTCAGTAGGCTCATAGCCTGAGGTGAGGCTATGATTGAACATGGTACTTAGGTGGTGTGCTAGTTTGTTCTGTAGTTCGTGCAGTACACAGCCTAGGATGTTGTCTGGTCCCATGGATGCTGTGTTCTTGGCTTTGGAGAGTGCAGTTTTTACGTGTTCATCCGTGATTATAGGGGCTTTGCATTCTTCCAGTATTAAGATGAGGCCTTTGGAGGGTAAAGTTAGCACTGAACCTATCTGCCAGGATGTTGGCAATATTGGTTGGTTCTGTATATTTAGTGCCATTGTGTTGTAGCTCAGAGCAGATCTGAGTGTTGCCATTGAGATTCTTGACATAGCTGTAGAATGCTTTGTGGTTGTCTTTGGAATCAGGGTGATTATTTTCATAACTGGCTTTGGAGGATTTTATGAGGGATCTCAGCTTCTTGCTGAGGCTGACCAGGGAGTTCCTCCAATTTGGGTATTTTACTCTTTTTTGCAACAGCTTCTTCCATCTGTTGTAGAGTTTGTTTCTGGCAGGGGACCACCAGATTGGCTTCCTTTTTTTGGAGGATAGCATCTTGGTTCTGTTTGAGATGACACAATCCATGCACTCATGTATGTGCTTATAAAGTGCATTTGTGTAAGATTCAGCAGTCGTACCTCTATTTTCCGTCTACATGGGTGTTGTGAAGTTTGCCACTTCTGTCTTAAGAAGCATGAAGTTGGCTTTGGAGTAGTTTTTGATGGTGGTTTCCTTAACGGGTGGTGGGGGTGGGATATGGATGTCTAGGCTGATTAGCTTGTGGTTGGATCTGACCAGCAAGGAATTGACCTCTGGCGTGGAACACTGGTTACCCATATTGGTAATGACCAGGTCCAGGATATTGCTGCCCCTGGTGGGGGTGTGGACAAGCTGATACAAGGCATTGGAATTTATGAATTCCAGAAAACATTGAGCGAATGAGTTGGTACATGAGTAGTTTTCCCAGTTGATGGTGGGCTAGTTGAAATCGCCCATAATTAAGGTATTGGGTTGTACCTTAATATTTTCCAGTATCTTAAGAAATGAAGAGTGGAAATCCTGGGGCATGGTGGGGGATCTGTAACAAGCTACAACCTGGATTGCAGTCTTGCCCGGTGTTAGTTGTACTTGCATAATTTTGGATGCATTATGTTGAGCAACTAGCCTGAAGGTGTGGATAACCTTAATGAATATGGACACACCTCCACCCTTAGTGTTTCGGTCCAGGTAAGGTGGCTGAAAGGTGTGGTATGAAGTATAGCCTGGTAATGCAGGGGTGCTCTCAGGAGCCTTGAACCAGGTCTCTGTTACTGCACACATGTCAATGTTCTCCATTTTAAGGAGTGCCTCGAGTGAGTGCATTTTGAGGTTTAGACTTCTAGCATTGAGTAGCATTACCCTCAGAGTTTGCTTGCTTGTACCTGTTACGGTGGTGAATTTGGCATTAGAACCTTACCTAAAAAAGGCACTATATGGATGGCAAGAGCCTTAGCCAGTATTCAGAATCCCAGGGGCAACTGATTTTGTGGGCTATGTGTCATTTGGTGTTTCAGCTTGGGAGGTCTCTGTTGCTTGGGCAGATTTGTATTGAGAGTCTCCATGAATGTGGTGTGTGCTTTGTGTTTCTATGTGCGGGTTTTGGTAGTGTGGGTTTTGAAGGACTATGTGTTGAGTGTGGTGCGGTGCAGGTGTTAACTTTCTCCTCTTGACTGTCTATTCCAGTCTTGGCTGGAGAGAGCTTGGCTTCCAGTTTGGCTATATAAGTGCATCTCTCACAGGTTGTAGTGTTGGGTGGTAGGAGGAGAGGGTTGTAAGTGTACATGAGGTAATTGCTTCATTGCCCCAAGATGCCCAGATTCATTAGGTGGACAGGAGAAACACCAGGAGCTGACCCATGGACATGCCTGGATAGGTGCTTATTTATTTAAGTACTAAAAACTGTTTTCCTCTTGACAAGTGAGGAAAGTCGAGTGCTGTAGTCATTTGTAGTTTACTTAGTGCTTACAATGAGTTCTGAGCAAGTGCTGAGCACAAGTAAACAGTTTTGAGTGCTGAAACTAAAACACTGGCTAGTTCTAGCTAAAACTAACTAGTTTTAGTACCAATCCCAAGAAGAGAAGCAGGCCATGGCCTGTTTGGTGATTCACAGTCTTGTCCCAGATGATGCAAGGGTCTGCAGGCTTATAGCCTTTTTTTGGCAGATGCCTCGAATAGCAACCAGACCAATCAGGTATGTTAAGCACAGACATTCACTCTCCAAAGAATCAATGCACTTTGCTCTTACTCTCATCAGGATCTGTCTATAAGCACAGATTCCAAGCTGTCACCTATAAATATAAAGCAGTTATTAAGCTTTCTGGTGATCAGCAATCTCCAGGAAATAATGCAACTGCACTCCTTCTCTCACCAGGAGAAAACAGAACCACTAATCCCAAGATAACTACTGAGAGGCAGAATGTGGGCTCTACAATAACTGGTGGTCTTGCAATAGATGTTTAAAGGTAAGATGAAAACAATGGTTTATCCTAAACACTGCAGTGTACACTAGAGGAGTTAGATGTGAAAGTAGGTAACTTAAGTTTTACCTGTCTAAAAGTTAAGTTTTAGTGGAGAGTCACTATTTTTAAAACAGCAAGATAGATTGAAAGGGGGTGGTCACATTTGCATTCTGGTACTATGGAATACAGTAGGATGGCCAATAAATTTAAATAGTTGAAGGGGAGTGATTTCACAAAATGATAATTTTGTGCTTTCTCACACCAGCCAGTAAAAGCAGAGTGGAAATGAGATATATGGTCAAATTAACATAAGGGACAGGCAACTAGAAAGACAGTGGTGTTTAAGAACACAACACTAACCGGGTGGGAAAAATTTCTGTCGGACTCACAAGAGACAGAGCTTTGGTCTCTTTTCAAGATTTAGTATGCAGTTAAAAGCAGAATACAAGTAAAACACAGTGTAAAGAAAACAAATCACAGTATACAAAATAGAAAAAGGGAATAAAGTAATACAAAACACAACAAATAAAAAGCAAACTAACCTTTCCCTCACAGCAAACTGTAGCAGAAATCTGGGTGAGCCTTTCCAGTAAAGCCTGTGGCCCTGCCTTGCCTCAGTCCCTGCTGCCACCATTTCTCACATACCACCTCTCTAGTTCCACCCAAAAAGGCTTTCACAAGCCTGAGTGGCTAAGCATTTCTAATTAGTTTCTAACTCCCTCCCTCTCTAGGTTCCATTGGTGCATCACTGCAGAGTACCCAGTACCCTCCCCTGGTGTCTGCATGTTTTAACACACATGCCTCTGACAGTTATAATCACCACCTTGTGATTTTAAGTCCTCATCTCCCAAGTCTATGGTTAACATGCAAGCCTCCATTTGCATGGCAGCACAGATTATTTAGACCTGCCCGCCCCAGGATGGGTAAGCCAGCAAAGGCTGCTATTCAAACTCATGTCATTTGGGTTGTACTCAGGGATTAATCCCTGTATGCCACAGAGCTGGGTTATTCTAAATACCTACTTAGTATTAATGGAAAACAAGTGTTTTAGAAGCTTATAGTTAATTTAAATCAAAGTAATTCATTGAAAATAAAACACTAACACTTATTCAAGATGCATTCTATGAAACCAGTAATTCATAGCACCGTCACTATAACAGAATGCACTGAAAGTCATTTATTATGTGTAAAGCCATGTCATGTTACTGAGACAAATAGAAAATGTGTGGGAATCAGGTGAAAAGGGACAGAATAACAGCCAAAACAGTGCACAGGATAGTGGCACAAAAAAACTGGAAGTTTTACAGTTAAAGTCAATTTATTACAAAATGTCTGGCAATCCAAATGACTGCCAAACCACATAAACCAACTGCTGGATATTATATTGGTATATGTGAAACTATATTGGTATCTGGCATTCAGCAGCTGTCATTAGAAGTCAGCAGTGAGTTATTATTATCAGTAAGCTGGGAAATAATGGCTGTAGTGCAGTGTGGCTGTGTCTCTACGACTCCTCCAAGTAATTTAGGCATTTCATCTTAAGTATACATTACATCTGCAGAGTTTAATTCCAATTAGGCAATAAAGTGGGCAAAAACTATTTTGGATTAGGTAAAGAAAATCTTACTTTTTTCTGGAATAATGTTTAGTTTAACGTTTCTATCCTGATTACAGGTTTTCAGCACTTATGTGGATAAAATTTCCAAAACCATATTGAAAAAAAAAACATGCAATAAACTGTCCCTCTATATGACAGCCCCATGGGCAAACAAATTGTTTGTCCAGCTAGAGTATGGACTGTCCATCATAGCCACATCATCAAAAAAAAAAAAAAAAAAAACAGACAGACACCCTACAAACAATCTCCAATAAAATATGACACTTCACCACAAACTTATGTCATCAAGATCATAGCTACATGAATCTCCCTAAAGCCAGATGGCTCACAATGAAAGAGCTGACCTCCTTCTGGTCTACCTGCTCTACAAAACCCTTACTCTGTTCTCACTCACTTTCACATCTAGCACACAAATATATTCCTAAAACCTCACCATTCAATGTAAGGCTTCTCTCACAATCTACCCCTAATCTGGCCACACCTGCAACTAAACTACTAATCATGCTTTTTCAGCACTACCCCATAAATTTTGGCAATTAGTATCAAACTACCTAAGAGAGCTCCACTCATATACACAGATTGTCAAGAAACACCTTGTTACACAAGCTTCATGCCAATGCCACTAATCTGATCATATCAATTATCACTACCCTTCCCATCTATTGATTTCTTCACCTGCAGTTATTTATTCTTGCAACTCTGCCAAAATCTTCACTCACTCATACCCTAATTTCTCTTACCCTCTACCTCTTTTTTTGTTCCTTCCTTCCGTTTCCTACTATCTGCCTAGTGCTGTACTTTACAATCTACAGTTTAATTAAGCTAATTTGAAAATAAACAGACTCAAAGAGGATCCAAAGGAACAATGTATGCTTATTTGTTCTTGTATCCACCTTGTTTACAGCTTTCCTTTCAATTTCTCATGTGTAAATTTTGTATCGCAATATTGCACTCTATATAACTGTATCACTTCCTTACGTTATGATACACTCATTCAGACTCTGCCTGAACATGGTCCATTGGAATCAATGCACTACTCCAGTAAACAAATACAAAATAAAATACATTAAAATAAAATAAAAATAACTGATAGCAACTTAGTATATCAGATCAACTAGATTCACTTCTTCGTAGTGGTATAACAGGCACATGAGTAAACACAATATTAGTTTATCTTTTGAGATGGACCTCTGCAGTGGGAATACAGCAGGAATCTGCTATTTGAGAGTCCTCTGATAACATGTTCATATTCCTTTGATCCAAAACTCCACTCCCAAAGCATGTACGCTCTCAGTCAGTAGACACTATGGTATCTCTTAGCCAAATTAGTAGAAGACATTTAGCACCATGCTTTCCCGGCCTTTCCCCAAATCACACAATGATAGGATATTATAAATGGGGAATATTTACAGCGGGAGTTTGGTTCAGGATGGATGGAGGGACCATCTGACACAAGAAAAAAAATGGATAGGTTAAAGGTTTTACACTGAAGTGGACTTTTTGATAATCAGATGAATAGCAAGTAGTTAGATATGCACTATACCTTACTTTAAGGGTTCATCTGCTAAGGTAATACACTTAGGAAGAATTGCAAGTAGTATCCTTAGCACTTAAAATAAGGAAACAAGAGAAAGAAGGGCCATCTAACAAAGAAAGGGATTAAAATACAAAATGCTGCAGCACACACATACCAAAGGAAGTCCTGCTCCTGGAATAGGTTCATAGGTAAGTGCTAGGTTGATCTTGTGAGCAATTTTAGGCCTAGACAAATTCCCTTTTTTCTGCTCAAAATAACCTATCCCAGTTGGTTATAGAATGGCATTACCTATCCCATTGTCAATAATTATATATTTACTCCTAATAATAATTAAATAAGAATAACAATAACAAAAATAATAGGGATCATGCCATATATAATCTGAGCATAAAAATATAACAATATTAATATATAAACATTTACATAGATAAATCCTGTTACGACAATCAGGTGGACTTACATGAATGAAGAGTTCTAGCATACTGAAAGGCAAACATATGAATATGATCTGAGAATGAAATAGGTACAGCTGGCATGTCATCAGTGGGGAAACATTTGAAACTGGCAATGGAAGCTCCCACACCCTCCTCCCATAAACATACAAGGCAAAATTATACTTGATGGTATTAGCCAATATATACAGTGGGCAAATCCTGGCAAAAATAATTCTATTTCAAATCAATTTGGTAATTGTTGTACTTTTTTTTTTTTTTTTTTTTTTCTGCAGTACTTTTTGCACCTAAAAACAGTAAAGCATCAACTGCCCCCAGAAGGAAATAAACTTGTTTATTGAGAACCCTGAAATCACCTTCATGTGAAAATTAAGATTATTCTATACCCTGTCTTTATGGAAAACCAAATGTAGTTCAGTACATGTTAGAATAGGAAGCTTGGAGATCTGTCTACCATGTGTGGTGATGACAAGCAGAAACTGTGTTTATATGAAGCAGACTTTAAGCCAGCCAAGTCAGAAAACTCAGGAGGCAAGCTAAGGAATCTTTAAATCCCTAGGAGAAATGCTGTTCAGTTGTAGTTGGGTGAATGGCATATAAACCCCACCTGTTGCTCTAATTTATATGTGTTAGTTGGGGGCTGTAATTTCATAGTCTGCACCACCAAGTAATATGTGAGGGTGGTCTGGCTTAACAGCATACTGTTAATATTCACATTTGCCTTGGTTAATAGCTATCACCTGCCACACCAAATTTAACTTTGCAATATAATTAGCTGGAGAACAAAGTTACAGTCAGTGGTTCCTCAGAATCTACTCCACCTTGCTCTCAGTCCAATGTCTTACTGTGCTATGTTACCAGGAATACTGAAAGTCATCAACAAGTACTCTGCACACATGTATGTATACACACACACACACACACACACACACACACACACACACAATGTTTTCCAGGAGGTTTACTATCTGTATAGTACCAGCATCTTCTTTTCTGACTTCTCATCGGGGCATTGCTACCAATCTGGTATACCAAGAATACAGTTATTGTTCACTCTTAAAATGAGCCAAGCATTAAATACTTGTGCAGTAACATTATCTTTAAACAGTCACTCTTAAATGGCATATGCCATCAGTTTAGATGTCACTGGATATATACATATTCCCTTATTCTAATAAAACGTACCAGACACAAGCTTCTAAACTTAAATAAATAAAACTCTTTAAATAAATAAAAATTAGGTAAGTAATACACTTTGTTAAATTAAATTTATAAAGCAACTTCTCAGTAGCAAAATTAAATACAAAATATGTGGTGTGACGACCGTGCCCTGGCACAGCAATCAAGGAGCCTCAATCCTCACCACTAACACTAGGGAGGTCGTCTCATAGAAGAGAAAAGGATAACTAATATACACAGTAAAGTACAATTTCCCTTAAGTGCACACAGAGATCACAGTCAGTCTGGGGCTGGTTGCTCCCTTGCTCACCAGGTCCCCAATAAGATTCCCCACTGGCACATCTATAGGGTCCAGGTCTCAGCCTAACTGGGCAAGCTAAAACCTCCAGTACCCTCCCTGTCCAACCAGTGCTTCGTGTCCCTGCCAAGTAGCTGACACAACACACACACACTTTGAGATATGTATTTATACAACTTCACAGACACTCCTGGAAAAGGCTGACACAGATTCTCCAACTGTGCCCCTTTACCCAGACTATGTGGTAGTAATTACTGCCACCACCCAGTTAATAATATTAGCTACTAAAAGGCCCTTAAAAGGGTGTCCAATTATTATTGTGCAATATTAATATCCAATGGTAGTATGACTAACAGTCAAGGCTTACTTTAGAGTGGCCTATTACAATAACCTCTATAAATATGCAATGTACTCTAGAGCTTATCTCTACACAAATCAGCCACAGGTAGAAGGTTTTAAAAATATTTAATAATAAATAATTAAAACACAAGACAAAACTACTAAACCACAGAGATATCTAAGAGTTCAGAGATCACAAAGAAACTTAAAATAGTACAGTAGGACAGGTCTGATTTCAAAGAAAAATACCTAATTAATCTTTACTAGCTTTAACTATTCCTACAAGAAATCACAGTGCTAAAACTTACATGTGAGCAGAAGGCAGAGTACTGATCAGTTAGATGTTCAAAGTCAAAATGCTTTCCAGTCTCTTGTGAGAAATAGTATTTAAACATTACTAACAAACATGTCTCTAAGGCCCTTCCAAAATTACATAATTTTTGACACTTAGATTTTCCCAGTATTCATATTGCATCATCTTAACACCTGGTCTGAGTTCTCAGGCCACGAACTGCATTATTTAGCAATATAACACCTCCTCAGAAACTTACAACAATACAAGACATTTCACATGTATATGCTAGCAGAAACCAGAGCAATAAAGCACCTTCCACATCTAAATTCTAGTCATAAACTTTAGCCTTAAAACAATGGGCATGAAATCGTCATCCAGCCGCCCTGGAGCTGAATTCTAACATGAAAGGGTACAACATGCTTCACTGGGCCAGTAGAGTGCAATGTTGTCACATATTTTGTAGTTCCACATTATTCTTTACACTCAAGAAACATGCCTTCATCCATCTCTCCCCAATCGTCACGTGGATTTTAACAAACATATGATATGTAAATGAACTCTGTCTGACAGATTATCTTACACAATACCAATAATTAAAGATTTTACTATAATGTATTCATGTCTGACTTGTAATTCCAAGCAATAGTAGTACAGCCTCACAGGCAAGTTCCAGTCTTGAGCTTTGTTTTCCAGAGCTGCTGTCCATTGCACATACTTCAAAAGCAAGGCAAAACTTGTACTTAACTCACTCATTATTTAAAAAAATCCCAAGTTCACTATTTCCTGCTTGTTTTGAATTCTGAATTTAGAGTTTCCCATTTTCTCAGTTACATAACTCTGGAGGAGGGGTGTATTCTCTAAATAAGGTAATGTGTCCTTTAACTTGGGTAACATTACAATGAATGCTGAGCTTTAGATACTGTAAATGTGCATCCATTTGAGAAGCCATTTTAGCAGTTCTGAAGTATTTCCACTGAAAGCAGATATATAGTCATACAATTCACAGCAGGACCCCCAGTTTTTAAAGTTCCATGAAAAAATGCATTTAACTCAGCTTAATACTGATCTTCTGTATGTTTTACTCCTGTTACAGGTAGAATATGCTGGATTTTCTTTAATAACTGTTTAATAAGCCTGTGTTTTGCCATAGCTTTTACCTCCATGAAGTTATGATGTTTCAGCATTTCAGATATGTAAATGTTGCCTGACAACCAAGTAGATCAGGTATCATAGGAGCCTGTAAGATCAATAACTAAGGAGTAGATCTTCACTAAAATGTTAAATCGCTACTCTTTTGACACAGGTATACCTAGTGAAATGCGTCCTGTTGAGGTACATAACCTCTCTGAACCTAGCTAGGGTATATGATGGAATGAAGAAGTTTATTAAAAAAGTCAATGTGAAGACAGTCATCCTGCAATTGGTTGGAATGTCTGTCAGCTGCACTTAAAAATCATTTCTAGAATGAATGAATGAAAGACAAATTGCTTGCTATACAGCTTTTTAGGCTCTGACATATGTAATGGAACTACTAGCCAGTCATAGATTTCTAGGTTCATAGGTTTTACTAGGCTAATGACCACTAGAGCCCTTAGAAGCCTAGCTGTACACTCCAAAACATTTGAATCTTGAGTTGCATGGGCATCTATACAGGAGGCATGTTAGTAGAGGGGTAATTAAGGATTTTGGGGGGGTTAGTTAGGATAATGCTCTTCTTATTGATGACCTCTGTGCATAAGGACACGAGGCCAGACCAGGGGTAAATTTATGATTTCTTATTCAGTTGTCAAGGTTTCATTTGACTAGGGTCTGTGAAGAACTCTGTTTTACATGGATGGGGAGCTTATTCTATAGTACGGGAATCCTTTGTAACATCTCTCCAGCATGCTCTGTTTATTTCACAAGCAAAGTTCAGATCCCTAAATAAAACCAGGACCATATCTCTAGAGAACCCACAAGGACTTACCTTGCCTATGGTAGTACCTTGCTTTTGGATGTCATCCTGAACACCATCCCCTCTATGGGTCCAGGAATCAAAGTCTGCCCAAATTTACTCAGAGACCATTGCACATTCTCTAATGTATACTCCTTTAAGAAGCATAAACCCAAGCATATCTATGTTTAAGGCTGTTTTATCATTGTAGGTTAGGAAACTAAACTGCTTTTAGAGCCTGGATGTCTCAAATGGAATATGTACATGGAATTTAATATTCTGAGAGCCTTATGACTCCCCCTTTCTACCTTCACAAGTATTTTGGATAAGCTGCTTTGATGCAAAAAAGAAAACTCTGTGGGAATAAATGGCCACGGATCTCCTTAATATTACAGCTCATCTATGGTTATTATTTATTCTGAGTTATATAATAACTGTCATGTTCCCACAAAAGCTGTTAAAGCTAACTTAACAGGGGGAAATAATCCATTCTTCTGGGCCATTCTGGACAGCTAACAGGGAAGTTATAGAAGATGATAGGGAATAAGGAATTCTTGGGCAGTCTGACTCTCACAGTAGTTTCAGATAGTCTAGGTGCTCTCTCCTGCTCTTCCTCTTTAAATGGTAATCATTGCCCTATCAATATTGTGAGGCCTCATGGTACACCACCTACCTTTTACATCAGGATGACAAGAGAAAGAAATTTGGAACTGCATCATGACTCATTAAATTCCAATTCAAAGGTAGGACAAAGGGCATTCTGTTTCATCTGTACTTGCTCAGAGTGTTAACTTCAGTTATAGCTAAGCCCCTGGCCCATGTTTTGAAGCAGTTACTCAACATGGTAAGTGTTTCTTATCATTTCAAAAGTAAGAACATAATTATACTAGCTAGTCTATCTGTCCCCAGGACTACAGATCCATTTCCAACCTCGGTATACTTGTCAAACTGTTTGAAATTATGCATATTTTCAGGTTGTGTTGCACACCAATAAATGCTGCCTTTTTGATAATACACAGCATGGATTTTGTAAATGTTGTAATACCGTGACAGCAGCATACTGTGCAAAGGACTGCTTCTATACTTCCCTGGAGAAGGGTCCTCCAAGGGGCTTATATTTATGGATCTAACAAAGAGATTTAAATCTGTTGATTACACTTTTCCAAGCTCAGAAATTCTGACTTTGGGGATGGCCAAATCATCTAGTTTCAGAGCTACTTAGTTATACTATTCATGTGATATCAGGTCCTTCAGACTCTACGAGTGCATTTGTCTCCTCTGAAGTCCCACAGGGTTCACTTTCAGTGCCTGTATTCTTTTTCTGTTTAACATTCACTTTTCACATGACCTCCCCAGTTATTATGTGACCCTTTATGCTAATAACCTTGTCATTTTAAACTGTAGACCTGCACTTGGTCTAATTAAAGGAGATGTAGCTTGACTTCAGCAAAGTATGGAGTAATGTACATTCTTACAAGCAAAGAGCAAAGAGTAAAAAATAGTGTCTGGGCCCAGTATACACCTGCAGAAATTTGGGATGCTTCACATTGATGAACCAGAGCCATAAGTAGGGTGCGGTGAAGGGGCTTCTGTTGCCCCAGTCATAAACTGTTAGAGGGTGTTGGTGCAGTACTGGTACTGATTTCTGAAGCCACTTTATACATGATTGCCAATACTGTCTGCATTTGAGATCAGTTTCAGAGCACAGGATTTTTTTATGGTCTTCAAATTTTTTCTCTTCCATTGAGTTTCCATAAATTAATCACTATCCCCTTCTTATTCAGAAACTGGGATCCTTTCTCTCTAAGATTCTCTGGAAAATGAGGACTAAGACAGACAGAGAGTTTCTTTACTTGGCAAGTCCACAGCTTGCACTCATCTAATAAAGGATCTGTTAGACAAACATTGGCCATATGGCTAGGTGACAAGTTAAAAAACAATAGTGTGAAGTGAAGTGCATGCCAGGTCAAGTTCCCAGTATAAAACCATGAAACAGCATCAAGCAGTGCTGCTATACCACATATTTTGTCACACATATGGTAATCTCTCTTGATACATTGGGAAAACTTTATAGATCCAATACTACAATAGAAACTGAATATCCTGGCAAGCATAGTAAGTCTTACACATATTTCTCAATCTTTGTGCATTAGCTAGCACAAGATCAGGGAGACACAATTGGATTAGAATTCCAGGGTCCAAGTCTGAACTCAGACTAGTTCCCCTGGAACTCAGTGGCCCATTCCATGTGATATGTCTAATTCATAAGAACTGATGCCATAATGCTGACTCTCCAGTCTCACATACAGCTATCTGCAGATCACAGAAGAGAGGATGATCCCTCACTTGATCATGGAGGCTACTTTTAAATAACAGAACTTAGAAACAGGTGAAGGTTTCATCAGGCATCTTGCCTCGTTTTCCATTACCTTAAGCATCACCAACTTCTTTCAATCGCTTTTCAGGTAGAAATGGAAAACATTCAATTAGTCAAATTGAAACCAGCATATTGGTAAGATAGCAATTCAATGTCTTTCAAACTTGAATATGTTTTTTGTTCTGAATAGCTTTAACCTTTCTACTCAGGAAGTGCAAATACAATCTGTCTGCAGCTGTCAAGTTAAACAGCTGAGCCCCAGCACTGACCCCTATTATACATCCTCATCCATTTTGATTGTATTTTAAAGAGAGTCTTCTGTTACTGATCCCAGTGTTGACTCTTAATCCATATTTCCTTCTCTTCTCTTTCTTTTGGTGAAAGGGAACCACCCTCCCCCATTTTCTTTACATAAGCTGTGATCAACAGTACAGCTAAAATCCAGAGAAATCATATTTGTCTTTAGCCCTGGAAAGCAGCATCTTAGCCAGTCTTTTAGTGTAACGATCCCTTTTGACATAAATTGTTCTCAAGGCATTTGCTTAATTGACCAAGAGCTGCGATGAATATGTATCCTATACAACACAATAACTAAGCAGAATGCCTTTCTGTTTGTCATAATGTTTGTCTTTATTTCTACATGTAGAAATGACTGATGCCTTTTTCCAGTCTAATGTTACCATACCATTTACTAAGCTTTCATTGAAAAGGACTGTAAATGGATCTATTACTGGCTTCTTCAGTGATTAGGGCTGCATTACTGATGCATTTAGAGATAAATTATTTAACTCTACCTTTATAGACTCATAGATTCATAGATTGTTACTAGATGAATGACCCGGAGTGGGGGGGGGGGGTTTCTAAGCCTAGCCATGTTTTCCAGAAAGAATAATATTATCCTGTGTCTTAACAGAACATTGAGAGCCAGGCATTTATATGCTACATCTCTCCATAAGGGACAATCATTTCAGGCCTGGTGTAAATTTCATATTCCCCATCCACTGGTCTCATTTACATTTAAACTGCCCAATAGATGAACTCAGCTTCACATGGATGGGAAGCCTGTTCCATAGGAGGGGCAGTCCCGAGGACACATATCTGTCTCTCCAACATGTTCTTTTATGTCAAATTCAGGTCCCTAGATCTTGTATGTCTGGTACTCTTTGAATTACAAATATGTAGAAGATTCATAAGTGTGGGGTTTGCAGATGCCTTGTAAGCCAGGCATAGATCACCCCTCAGCAATCTATAGGAGACTGAGTAGAGGAAAAGGGCTTTAAGGTGCTCTGCATAAGGTAGGTTTGTTACATCTTCTATTCTTTTTGTAAGGAACCTTTGAGATCACTCTACTTTCTGCATATGCCTGGTCAGGTACATACCAAAGGGAGCATTGTACTCTATCTTTGGTCTGATAAGGTCAGAATACATTGGAATAATGACCTCTTTGGACCTAGATGCCACGCCCTTACTTATAAGTTGCTCAACATAACAAAGGTAAGGCTACTGTCTATATGAGTACCCAGATCCCTGACCACTGGGTCGCCTCTTAGGGGCATACTATCAACATAGAAATTAGCCAGAATGGCTGACTTCCCAAAGCATATAATAATCCATTCCTTAGCATTGAGTTTAAGACCGTGACTTTGGCACCATTTGTTAGTCAGAGATAGTCCTTCTTGAAGAATGCTGGTGTCTGCAAGGGAGTTGATGATAACGCCCAGCTTACAATCATCTGCAAAGTTAGTCAGCCATACATCTTCAGTATTTGCTTCCATATTAGACAAATAGATGCCAAAAAGAAGCAGGCCCACTACAGTGGCCTGGGTGACTCCGCTAGTGACTGGGCTCTTGTGGAGGTGGCCTCACCTATTTTGTCCTTCTGGGTCCTATCAGTGAGCCAGTTTGCTATCTAGTGGATGATAAAAGGGTTTATACCTAAATTAATGAGCTTGTCTATAATGCTTGAGTGAGATATTGTATCAAAAGCTTTGTCCAGGTCAAGGTAAGTTGTGTACACAGTCTTACCTTCATCCAATGCTTGGTGACTCTCTCAAAAAAGTCCACCAGATTTAACAGGCATGACCTTCCTTTAACAAAGCTGAATTGTAATGCATCCAGCATTTGCAGGTTACTTATGCCCTCATTTATCATCTCCATGATGATTCTTTCCATGGCCTCAAATATGATGCTGGTTAGACTTATGGGTGTATAGTTAACCAGATCAGTGGTTAGACCTCCTTTTTTCAGGGGAATTACTGTAGCCATCTTCCATTCCCTGAGCACAAAATCTGACTGAAGGCTGCAGTTGAAAAGTGATTCAAGTGGACCAGAGAGGTCATATTTCATGCTACTTATTAAACATCCTGTGACGTTATTGGGGCCTATCAATGTAGTGTTTTTGGCACTGGAAAGTGATTTAATGACATGTTCTTTAGTAATAGTTGGGGCTATTATGGTATGCAGAATTTCCTTTGGACTATCAGGGGGGAGTGCAGGGAGAAATTTAAGCTGAACTTGTCAGCCAAAAGGTTGGCAATGACGCCCGGTTCAGTGTGGGTGATGCCATTTACAATAAGTTCTGTGCATTGCTGTGAATTTCCCCTGAGGTTATGGACATAGCTGTAGAAAGCTTTTTGGCTGTGGGTGTTCTTTGCCTGAGAAGTTATTTTTTTCTTCAAATTTAGCCTTTGAAGTATTAATTAACTCCCTTAGCTGTCTCTTTAGGTTGGTCAGGGGGCTTTTAGTATGTATGGCTTTGTCCTTCCTATGCTCGGCCAAGATTTTTTTTTTCTTTTGTTACATAACCAATTGATATTGTGATTCCACCATGGTGGCTTTCCTTTTGAGTTTGTCTTATTCTTAATATGAGTGAGGACAGCTCACTCTATACAGCTATCAATATGGTTGTAGAGAGATTCTGTAAATAGCTCAGTATATACTATGGTGTTTATTGAGTTTGTGGGTGATTGGAATTTAACCAAGGTCTTGCTTAGTAAAGAGAGGTTAGCCTTGGAATAGTTGCTAAAGGTTTTTGGTTCTGCTTGATCCCTGGATTTAATTTTTATTTCAAGCAAAACTGTCTTATGGTCAGATCTGAAAAGTGAAGACATTATATTGGGTGAGGAACAACAGCCTCCCCATGTTCATGAGTCCAAGGTCAAGGATGGTTTTACCCTTGGTAGGAGAATGGACCAACTTTTCCAGGATATTGATATTAACAAAGTTTAGGAATCACTGGGCTTGTGCATTAAAAGAGGTGTAGGATTCCTAATCTATAAAGGGGTATAGTTGAGATCCCACAGGAATATCATATTGTGTTGAACGGTGAGGGACTCTAGTACATTGAAATCGGTAGTATGAGTTTCCTGGGACATGGAAAGGGACCTATAGATTGCAAGAATTTGGTATGACACTCTGTTTATGGTGAGTTGTACATGTATGGGTTGTAGTGGGTCATACACTTTAACTAGTCTAGATCTAAGGTTGTTTTTGATATAGACTGAGGATCCTCCACCTTTTGTTCCCTTCTGTGCAGTAGCTGGTCTAAAGGTGTGAAAGGCATTATTACCTTGCATTGTTGGGGTACTCTCTGTGACTTTAAATCATGTCTCCATTACTACAGAGGTGTCTACACTCTCCAGGGAGAGGAAGGCTTGCAGGGAGTGGAGTTTCTTGTTAAGACTTCTAGCAGTGAGCAGTACCACCTTCAGATATTCCTTCATAGGTTCAGTTAAGTCGGGAGGTTTATCAGTTTGGCATTGTCTAAAAAAGGCACTATGGGGGTGGAAAAAGTCTTTGCCAATATTCAAAAGCCTAGAGGGGATAAGTGCAGACAATTCCTGGCAAAGCAATGACCAGGAAATTTGGCAGTGTACTGGTTGCCTTAAGGGCTTAGCAGTAGAGGCATTGGATATTGTGTTATTATGTGCAGCTGTGGATGGTGTTTTAATGGAGTTTTTAAGTGATGGCTTAGGACACTTTCTTTGATTATACTGTGCAGGTCTTAGTGTTTTAGGAAGATTACCTGTAAGTGCCTCAACATAAGTAGTTGTATGTGTAGGGTCTTTACCCTGTGCAGTAGGCGTAATGCAAGTGTCACTTACACCTCTATAGGATTAGTTTTGGTTGTATGAAAGAGGTTTGCCTCCAGTGTTAAAGTGTATTTACACCTATTGCATACTTTATCTGCTTTATTAAGAATAAGTGGATTGTCAATGTACATGAGGTAATTGTTACAATATCTCTGAATAACCATCGCAACCAGACTGGCCACAGAGAGTCAGGAAGTACATATCCATGGCAACTGATCTACTGGGGAGGAGAGAGGGGAATTTAAATATTGAACAGGTCAATAAGACAAGGAACTTGATGAGCAGTGCTCAGCTATGTGCAAACTAGATGCTCTAGTAGTTAAACAAAATCTGTCAAAACAGTAATGCCACAAGAGTATAGACCACAAACATTCTTAATGTAAAATAACTGGTTTGGAGCCCAAGTACTTAAATCAGAACAAAGACACTAAGAATAACAACAAAATAAGCCTTCGCCATCAATTCCCAGCTTAAAATGGTGGAGGCTACCCTCTTCTCCCACAAGAGTGTAGACCACAAACCTTCTCAATGTAAAATAACTGGCCTGGAGCCCAAGCGCTTAAAACAGAACTAAGACACTTTTAGAATAACAGACACAATCACCCTTCAACCAGCAAAACCCAACAAATAAGGGTGTAAGCTACCTCTCCTGCCACAAGAGTGTAGTCCACAAACTTTCTTTCTGTAAGATAACTTGTTTGAAGCCCAAGTGCTTAAATCAAAACTAAAATGACAGTTATAATCGAATCAGGCTACTAACAAGCAGTAATAAATGCACCGGATTAAATGCAACTGAACACTTTAAGAACATGCAGCAAATAGCTAAATAAAGTAGGAAGAGGGACAAATACAATAAAAGCAGCTGAAAAAAGTGATTTTTTAGTAAGTGGTAAGGGAGGAAACAGAAGATAATTCAAGTTTGGGCCTTTCTAGATGATCTCTCAGTGCTCAGTAGAATGAGCTAATGAGATGGGACTAGGAGGAGTTCAAAATCAGATTTATAGTAAGGGCTGGCTACTCAAAAGCCACCAAATTTAAAAGTACAACAGGGGAAAGGGCAAGTGGGTGGTAAAAATCAAATGCAGACAGAGATCAGCAATACTCAGACAGAGAACATCAAGTCAAACAAGCACTACAGCTAAATAAAAATGCCACTAAGTATTTGTAGTTAAATGAGGAATGTTATTTCTCATTTCCTCTCAATAATTAGCTGAATGTTATTCAATGTCTGCAAAAGAATTATTTTTTAACTGACTATAGCCAACAAAAAACATATGTGGAATATGGACCACCACACAAAAAATATTTGTATTTTGTTTAGAAAATATGAATTTTGGTTTAAACAATACACCTTTTAAATGTATTATGGACTTTATATAGTGACACTAGTATTCATTTTTTCTTTCAGGATGTGTGCACTGCTGCTTGAGTTAATGCTTTTATTTGAAAAACTGTCATATGGCAGAAAAGATTGCCTATATTAGTTAGGCATGGGTTACTGTATGATCTTGAAAAAGAAAGATGTTAATGGAACTAAGTATTTGGATCTTTGTCACTTTATGATTAGCAAGTCTTAGCACTTTAGTTTGTAACACATTGACGTATTTGACTATATGTGTTGACTATCTCCAGGAAAATATTTGCTGGTTTCACTTTCTTTTCAGTGATATTGTGTTGTCTGTGTTTTTTTCACTATAATAAAATGTTGTTGTCAGTGGTGTGTGGAGCAACCTCACACTGTTTACTTTTAATATCATTTTCATTACATTTTCTTTATTTCTCTCAAGAGTATGATATGCTTATTCTTATCTCCATAGTTCTGCTTTCCAGTCTATTTTCTAATATGTTATTTTTACTTTTCAGTTTTTTGAGAGTACTCCTACTTTTGATAACTTTATGATTGTCAGCATTATTTGAATACTTGTTTAATTCTGTTCATCCTTTTGTTTATAATGTCCCAGCAGTCTTTTGTGCTCTTTTTAGGAAGATCTTTTTTTTCAATCTAATTCCTGCATACACACACACACACACACACACATGTATATATATATATATATATATATATATATATATATATATATGTGTGTGTGTGCGTGTGTTTGTGTGTTGCTGCATGTGTGTGGATGTAGGTGCATGTGTGTATACATATATATAAATAACCCAAAGCAGTGCCTGGATAAGTGAATCACTCGAGGTCACAAAGTAGGCATTTGAAGGCTGTGGGATTCAAACCCTATAACACAGGAAACAGCTTATTATAAGCTCATAGCCTTAGTCCTCTATGCTAACATGCACAAGTAGAATTGATCAGAGTTTGATATGCATGTGTGATACATTAATTATTTTGTACTGGAGTGTCTGCAAAACAGCATCAGTACAACATTGTGTATTGTACAGCAGAGTCTCATGGTCTTGTTATATTCATACGTAAATATACAGCTGCAAACATTTTAAACTAAGAACCTTATCACTGACTTTCATATAGCCAAGCATACTACAGTAAATGTTCACAACAGCTGAAACTGCAAATAACAGAAAGGACTACAATATTCCTTATATTACTAAGAATCCTGACAATACTTCAAAATGACACTATAAGCAGTGATCCACACTTAGGACAGTAGTAATATATTACTGAAATCTCTCATACTTGCTGCTTAAAAGAAACCAAAACAATCCTATGACACCTGCCCACATGGGGCTTTGTCCCTGTACCCCATAATTTATAAACGCTAACCCCATGGTCACACAACTACAATTAGAGGGAGAGCTCCAATACTGTGCTATAGTCAACAGCCTATAAATCGACTAAAGCACACACTGACAAGCTGATTTTAATGAATTGTGACACCATTGCAACTTGTCAGTAAAATGCACACTCAGTTCACAAATGCTACTGTGTGTGTGTGTGTGTGTGTGTGTGTGTGTGTGTGTGTGTGTGTGTGTGTGTGTAGAAAGAGAAAGAGACAGGATATATGCAGTAGTATAACATGACAGAATAATGCTTTCCAAATCTATTTTAAGTGGTTGTCAGTGTTTAAGCAGAAAATACTTCACAAATGGCTTTTGTGCCTCTCTAACTGGGAATTTGCAGGCTGTAGTAATATTCAAAAATGCAGACCACTAAAATGAAACCAGAAAATGGAGCATATGAGAAAACAATCACCTGCATTACATGGAAAATACCCACAGTTATTTTTCAAAATCATCATAGTTTTTAAGAACAAAACTGCACTAAACTTTGCCACTCATTAAAATGTCTGCAAATACTTGGCTGTAGCTGGACCACCAAATAGCATAAGTCTTTAAGTAAGGATGCACTGAAATGACTTAGTAATAATATTAACAGTATGTTTTCCTTTCTCTTACTTATTTTTTTTTTATTTAAAGTGAAGTGCAATGATAACTTGGCATCAATAATATCTGATAAATAGTCAGCAACTATAAAGTTAATCTCAAAAACTAGTGCAATCTCGTAACTCTGCATTACACAGAATAGAAAGAAAAAAAAACTATCTACAAAACGAAGAACTCAAGAAGAAATAAAGAAATACCATATGTAAGAAATAATTGCAGTAACTATATACAAATTAGGATTTACCTAAATTGGAACTATCTACAAAAAGAAAAGCTCAAAAAGAAATAAACACTATACTTAAGAAATAATTACTATAACTATATACAAATTGGGATTTACCTAAATGAGAACTATCTAAAAAAATAAAAGCTCAAGAAGAAAAAAGAAACACTATACTTAAGAAATAATTACAATCACTATAAAGACATTAGGATTTATCTAAATTGGAAATATGGCGCACAGATTAATGGTAAGAAAAGATGACAAAGTCAAACAATTAAAGAGGAATATAAGTGAAAACTTCAGAATGCCACAAATTATTTTTATCAAGAATCTGCCCTAATTTTAGCCAGTATTTATAGCTGATATTGTTATTTTTAGTGTCATCTTATAGGTTTATCGCTTCATTGGAAAGTACTAGACAAGCAGTCCTTGCAGGCCATTTTAACCTTAGACAATTTCCCTTTTATGCACAAATTAACCTATTCCATTTGGTTAGAGATTGGCCTTACCCATCCCATTGTCTATAATTATATATTATCCCTAATGAGAATAACTGGGATCATACTACAGATAAATTCAGAGGACCCAAGAATGGCACAAAACATTTAGGAGCTGTCCTGTCTATTGGTAGTACAAGAGGCAGTCTTCTGTTTCCCATCCACAGATCCAAGTTGCGCTTGAATATGGCGAGGGATGAACTTTGGTTTATGTGGTTAGGTGTCTGTTCTAGAGCAGCCATATCCTCTGCAAGGTATACCTGTTCCTCAAACCATTCTGTTGATGTTGCAGAAGATGTCCCAAAGACACAAAAATGTCTAAGTAATGTATGATAGCAACACCGGTGTAACACGGCTCGGACAGGAACCAAAAACCTTTTATTAACTACTAAAATAGAAACAAAAATAAACAAACGGTTAAGCGCTTTCATCTGAATATACAGACTTCATCAGAACAGTTTAAGACTGGTTAAAAAGTCAAATAAACTTTTTGGCGCCAAAAAATATTTATGCCAATTGTGATTTAAAAAAACAGTGCTTGGCTTTAAACCATTCCTTCATAACCTTATTAAAAACCTTACTAAAAACTACAAATGTCTGCCAACATTTCCCTGCATTTCCCTGCAAGATAATGAACTGAACTTATAATGAATGAAGTTCATTATCATGCAGGGAAATGTTGGCAGATATTTGTAGTTTTTAGTAAGGTTTTTAATAAGGTTATGAAGGAACGGCTTAAAGCCAAGCACTGTTTTTTTAAATCACAATTGGCATAAATATTTTTTGGTGACAAAACGTTTATTTGACTTTTTAACCAGTCTTAAACTGTTCTGATGAAGTCTGTATATTCGGATGAGAGCACTTAACCATTCGTTTATTTTTGTTTCTATTTTAGTAGTTAATAAAACGTTTTTGGTTCCTGTCCGAGCCATGTTACACCGGTGTTGCTATCATACATTACTTAGAAGTTTTTGTGTCTTTGGGACATTTTTACCAAGTTGCCTTTGTGTTTTTGTTGTAGTCAGATGTTGCAGAAGAGGTATAGATCCCTACACCAAATATTTCTGATGCCATTTAACTTGCTGATGTGCAGTAAATCCATCAGTGCTGGTTCAGAGAATGCCTTGTATGCCAAACACAGGCCAACTCTTAGCAGTGTGCAGAATACCGAGTACAGTGACAGGGCTTTGAGTATGTCCATTGAGAACATATTGTTTAGGCCTTGTATCCTTTTAGTAAGGTATCTCTATGGGTGTTCCATTTGCTGCATGTGTCTGGACAGATACATGCCAAAGCGGGCATTATATTCATTAAGAGTAAAGGGGATGATGACATCTGTGGATCTAGACACAATCCCTTTGCTTATAAGCTGTGCAGTATAGAAGGACTTTCTTACAACAATGAACGTGTGTTGGCCAAATTTTAGGTTACTGTCCATGTAAGTTTCCAAATCCCAAACAAAAGAGTCAAATCTTAGGAGTATATTGTTAGTGTGGTAGTTCCCTGGGATAGATGTCTTCCCAAAGGATACAATAATGCATTTTTAACATTTTGTTTCAGTTTATGATTTTGTCATCAGTTATTTATTTGGGACACTCCTTTCTGCGGTATGCATAAGTCATTTGGAAAATCAATGATTCCTCCTAGCTTGTAGTTATCTGCAAACTTAGTCAGCCAGAGACCTTTGGTATTCGCCTTTACTTCAGAAAAGTAGATTCCAAACAGAATACATCCCAATACAGAACGCTGTCGCTGGGAGATTCCATTTATGACTGATCTCTTTGTGAAAAGAGGGTAGCTTTTAGCTGGCTCTGTGGTGCAAAGGACTGTAGCCCTGATTGAAATTCAAGGCAGCACAGTGCAATGAATAGCATTGTCACCTCACAGCAGGAGGGTCTCCAGTTTCATTCTTGGATACAGTGCTTTCTGTGCAGTCAGGTGACTGAGGTTAATTAGTGGCCCCAGAACTGGTGGAGCCGGGTAGGAAGGGGAAGAAGTGAGAGGGGAAAGTAGCCCATTCACTTCTCCCAGATGGATGGAGGGGGTTATATGCTGTAAGAGGCACATAGGGTGCTGTGTTCTCCCTACTGGAGGCCACAGAGACCACCACTTGTGCTGTGGGAAACTGAGAGCAAACTACTTTGAAGAAAATACCCCTTGCAGAAGTGAGAAATGCCCTTCACAGTTAGCCCGTTTCATGTCCCTGCCTGAGACTTTGCTGGGTGCAGGCCAGGAAAGAGACAGGAAAAAAAATTAATAATGCTCAATCCACACAGATAGCTGCCTGGATGATGACCCCTTTAGTAGTCTCTCACCTGGTAATGAGAACAAATGATCTAATTGTCTGAGAATGGGTTGAAGAGATGCAAAATAAAAGAGAGAGAGAGAGGATCTGATTATTTTTTTTAGATGCTGCCAACAAATGCCATAATAAATCTCTTTGTGACCTAACCAGACAAAGAGGAAAAGGGGCATTACAAATGAGCAGGTATTTTCCCCACTCCCTGCAACATAGAGAGATAAAGACAAAACTATGACTTAGAGGGCAGGAATCCAATTAGAGGCACAGACAATGGAAGGTCTGGGACAGGGAGAAAGGGACTGAAGAGTTGACTCTGGTTTGTTATGGCAAACAACCCCAACAGGAGTGTTAAAGGATTACAGGATGCAACTATATGTTGTACAAAAGCTAAGGAGGTGAGCATGTGTGCAACAGCATACATGGGACCTGATAGAGCAACAGTGTTTACAGAAGCCATTAGCCCCAATTGGGAGGAAGTTAGGCACTTGGGAGAGGCAGCTTGCTTGAACACAAGACAGCCTGCTCCCTAACTCCTGACTTTCGCCTCCTGGGGAAATAAATGGTTTTAAATGACTCTCAATCCAAGGAGGGAATGGCTAAGTAGTAGCTGGATGCAGGGAGTGATGCTTTATGGTGATTGTGTACTGAGATAAAAAAAAAACAGAATTTCTTATTTTTTAGTTGAAAATTGTCATACCATGTTGTTTAAACATTTTTTTTTAATTCCTGGCAAAATGAGAGCGCATGTTCAATGAATGCCAATTTCTGCCCTCGTGTTTTGTTAATTAATGAAAAATAAACATTTTGGGCACTCTGATATCACTGTAAAATTCTGAAAAAAAGAAATATGCATTTAAAAAGTGAGTTTCATGCCACATACATAAAATTACTCTACACACAGTACTTTGATTAATAATTAAATGACTAAATATGTATAGTGGCAGGGAGCATATCTGCAGCCACACAGCCTGGTAATAAGATATAAATATATATATATATATATATATATATATATATATATATATATATATATATATATATATATGAGAAATGATGGAAAACCAATAAGAAAATCCCCTTGTCCGCAATTCCTGCATTGGTTTCCTTTATTATCACTCAGGTATTCATACAATGATCTCACATTTGGGCCCGTTTACTCCTACAATCACATCACATTTGATAAAAGAGACAAGTGCAATGCCTAAGCTATGAAATTTCTACCAGCATGACAGCTGCACTTCAGTGCTCTTAGTGCCAGTGTTTCACATGTGATCTCCATCTTGACATGGGATTAGAACCCACAACATTTTAATACAGGTATAATGTGCTATACCAGTAACCACTTGCATCACAGCAGTACCTAATAATAATACAAATTTATAAGCCATGAAACAGTACATCACAGCCCTTTAAGCAACATCCTATGAAAATGTCAAGTTAAAACTATTGTCTGTAGTGAGACAGTGATATAAAAAATGTTCCACTTGTACTTGGAGGAACTCCACATTCTGTATTAATTTTGCAAATTAAAATGTTAATATCAGACTTTGCAATCTATATTTGACAGTGACGTAATAAAAACTGGACATGACTGTAATACAGCATCTCCATTTTTTTTACCACTAAGTACATCTTCTAAGAACTAACCACACCACATGCAAACTTCTATCCTTATTTACAAATGCATTACAGTCCAGTATACAGTGTTGCATGGTTCACTTGCCATGCATCCTAATTAATTCTAATCAGGTTCATTTAATCAATACCTAATGATGTTGCCTGCCTCAAGCCACAGTTTGGGTTTGCTGTATTGTTCCTGGCTTGGTCTTTTATCTGTAGGCAGCTGAAGTAAGTCATGATTGTCTGCTGATACTCCAGAGGGAAGCATGCCATTCATTCAGTCAGGGCTGTAATTTACAAAACCCTCAGCTCGCATGTACTCTGGTTGCCCTTTCATCTGCAGACAGACAGAGTGAGCTGTGTTTGTTTGCTGTTACTCTGGAGGGCAGAATTTCATTCATTCATTCAGCTCAGGTCTCTGATTTAGTCAAGCTTCTACTATTCTGTATACAGTCTTTAATATGTGTATTGCAAAAATAAGACATTCTTGTTTGTTGACACTCCAGAGGGCAGAATTTTATTCAGTCAAGTTCAGCTTAATCTTATAAACACAATATCCATGGCTGCAGTAGAGAAAATTTAGCTCTATGCTTCACTTCCCAATTCATCTGTGGGCTGTTGAACTGAGGCATGATTATTTATTGCTACCCTAGAGGACAGAATTTTGTCCATGTAAATCTGAGTTACTTTTTCTTAAAATTATTGTGTTCTGGCTTTTTTGTCCCATCATAAGTGGCCATCAAAACTGGATCACACATTACTGATGTTACCTTGAAAATAGCATTTCACTCATTCAAGATAATGACAAGAATACAGCATCATAATTGTAACTATAATTATTTTATATTGCTCTTATTTCCTTTTCCACTTTGATGCATTTTTACTTTCTTCCTCCTTTCCTTATCTTCACCAGCACTGTCAAAGGTCAAGTAAATAAAAGCAGATTGATTTTAAATTGAAAGCGCACCTTGCATTAACTTAAAAACTTATAGTGGCAGTGATTCTTACTTGTAACTTTCCATTTTTGACAGAGTAGTGACTCAACAAATTCATACGAAGCACCATAATATATTAACTTTTAAAGAGACACATTACACTGCTTTGTGGAATTTTATTTAGAAACATATCAAACATTATATACTGGGAGACTAAACTTTACTGACAAACTCCTTAAGCATTTTAAATTATTTACATTTTGTTTCACTAAAGTAAACTTGATGAAGGATACACAAATAAAATTACTGACTACAAGAAAGGATTTTTAGTTGTATTATGATGTTGCATTCCTATTTTCTTGGCAGACATGAATATGGTGTTTTTTTTAAATAAAATTATAATCATACCTTTCCAATTATTTAATACATTTTTCCATGGGTTATTCAAAAGGAAGCTCTCAGATCAGGCTTAACAATATATGAAAACCTTTTTGTTGAATGGATATCTTGGTTAGGGCTAGGCAAGGTAAACAATTTCTAAAGTAAGGGATTAGAATTTCACTTTCATCTACCTCTATTTTGTCACACTATAGCCTCCATAAATGAGGAGGCAAAACTGTGCATTTATGTATAATAGCAATATTTAAGGAATCATTTAAGGCTGTGGTATCCAGCAGTATCTAGTGAGTGATGTGCCGCTAAACGCTAGAGATAACAATTTACCCTTTATGATTGGCATGCAAGCCTAGTGATCAAATGCTTAATTGTTTAATGCAAAGCATCTAATCTCATTGATAATAAACGGCATGCTAGCCTGTGTTTCTACATATTCAGATAGGAACAGGCTATGCTGAGCTTTTTAGTATTTTACTGATATCTAGCGACCAACTACCCTTGCAGAGCTGCATTTCTAACATTTAGCCTCTGGAAGTGAATTTTATGCTGCAGAAATTCCCTCAGTTACTTAGTGGTATTACCAATGTCCCATGCTAACCTATTCACTGGGAACCTCCATTATTAAGCATCTGTGCTCATATGTACTTGTAGTATACTTTGACTCATTTACTGAGGCACTAGTTCTGCCTGCATTAATGAGAGCAGTGGGTAACAAACTCGAGTAGCTGATCCTGTTAACTGCTGCATATTACTACTCAATTAATTGAATGGTGTAATATATGTTGTATTTTCTAAGGTGTTGATTCCTATCTGGACCAATGTTTAGTTCAGATTCCTTCACAGATGAGTCAAGGCCTGCCTGCTATCAGCCCTAACTCATACCTGGGGATTATATTCTGAAATCCTACAATTTTCCATATAATTTTTCTAATAGATGGCAATCCAGTTATTCATATGCATTACAAGTTTGAATTATAGCTTAAAGACAAAGACTGGCTTGCAGTCCTACTGAGCCTATAAACAGTGCCCTGCTACATTATAGTATCACAGAACTGCTAGCTTAAATGTGATTCCAATAGCTGCTATCAATGATAAAGGAATGTATATATGCTAACTGTTTTATTTTTTTGTCTTCATGAAAGCTTTTTGTTATACTGCCATAACTGCCTTGCTATGTGCTAACTCTTGTTTCTCTCCACCACTTTGTCTCGCTCTCTCTCTCCCTTAAGTACCCTGCACTCCATTGCGCTGTTCCTGCACTAGTCTCTAAGAACCTACCTACCTGGTGACAAAGGACCCTATCCAAACACCTGCGATCTCATCTCAAAGCCTTATATTCCCTGCACCCTCTCTCAAGGAAACAAGAAAGTATGTGGTTGTCTAAATCCTGCCTGTAAAGCTTACAACCGATTACTGTTGCTTCAGGGGTTCTAAAGCATGCTCCGAGCCAGGACAGCCAGCAGCCTTTACCCCCCCTCCTATCTACCTTGTAACCAACACACCTCCTTTCCTTCACAGTAACCCCTTTTACTAGCTATTACTCCTTCCCTAGTTCTAAACCAGCTAGCTCCCTTACAAAATTACCTGCAATAGTAGATTTGTCCACTAGGTGGCACCCTTATCCCATCCTTTATCTCCTGCTTATCCCTACTTATCCCTCTGTTTTCTTCTTTCATTGCATTACATTTCTTATGTCCTAGAACTGCTCTTAATTTTCTCACTTTACCCTTTACGTCAACTGTCTACACCCACCTATTTTCTCATAGACTCCTTACTTATCTCTGCTCTTACCCACTCCTGACTTACCTAACTTACCTTCAGTAGCCAGCATTGCTGATTGTTTCTTCTTAAGCTGCACCATTACTTGTCTCTACCCGCTCCGTTCGCCCTGCGGGCTCACTCCACTCCCCTACCCTACCCCCAATTCCCACCCCCAGGGGTCCTACTCTTATACTACTTAGCCACACCCCTTCCCCTTCCCACCAATCACAGGGAACTTTGCCATTGGCCATCAAACTCCTATTCCCTCCTTCTCTAGCCACTCCCTATCTCTCCCACTACACCCTCCACCTCTCGCTATCCACACCTAGTATACTTCCGTGCCTATAACAAAATAAAAACTAACAACTAACCCATCCAAATGTATAAACTACTCACCCCAGCCTAGTTACAGCTGTTACTCATACTTCTACCACCTTTAACTTTAGTCTACCTGCTTATCTCCTATGAACACCCACTATATGCACACCTTCACTACCCCAATAAGACAACTACCTCTCCTTTTCTACCTATCCTCACTAACCATGTAAACATAACATCTACACCCAGCAATCTACTGGCAAAATATCATAGAATAGTCCATATTAGATATAACTCTCTCAATCCCAGAAAATCTCTAAACCTATACAGTAAATTCCCAAATCCTAGATTTTGAATACAACTCCTCTCATTAAAAGATAGAGGCATTCACTCAAACCCAGGCCCAACAACTGCTACTACCACTCAAGTCCTCAACCCCAATCCCTCTACTATTCATTCGCTTACCAAACCACCAAACTCGCTCTTAATAGCTCACCTCAATATACATTTCATAAATAACAAAGTTGCACAACTCCATGCTCTCTTGAAAGTCTACTCCTTTGACATTCTATGTTTAATAGAAACTTGGTTATAACCTGCAACTAAAGACAATGAAGTCATCCCACCCAGATATAATATCTTGCGATTTGACCATGCAGCCAAGAAGGGTGGGGGATAGCTATCCTATTTAAATCAGGGTTACAGATTACTACCTATGAATATAAACCACCTCAAGACTCTAATGCAGAAATTCTTATTTCCAAACTTCAACTTAACACTTTCAAATCCATTTATATTATCTGTATCTATCTACCTCCTGGTAATAACAGTGCCACCATAGAAGATATCCTTTTCTGGCTATCGCAAAACTTGACCCAAGAAACCATAATCCTAGGTGATTTTAACATTGATTGGAAGTGCTGTAGTAGTAGCCACCCTACCACCCATATTAACCTATTTGGTTTTTCTCAAACCATTAACTCCCCTACCAGGATAAACAAGCCTAATAAGAAAGGAAGTACCTTAGATTGGATTCTCATAAATAATCATCCCCAGACATATGAAGCAGGAACCCTCCCTGATGATGTAAGTGACCACTCACTTACCTACATCATCAGGCATAAGACCAATCTACCCATTCCAACCACTTTCAGGACAATTAGGACCAAGAAAAACTTTAACCCTGATCTCTTCCAAAGTGAACTAAGAGCATGTGACTGGTCTCCCTTAAAATACCTCCCACTGGAGGAAGCTGTTAAATACTTTAATTCTAAATTCCTAGCCATACTAAATCACTATGTACCAACCCGCTCTATCAGAATTCAAACTAAATCTGCCCCATGGCTTTCAAAAGAAACCAAGCAAAAAATCCATCTCAGAAATATATACTGGACTAAATGGTGAATGACTAAAAACCCTATAGACCAACAAAACTTCAGACAGCTGAGAAATGACACTAAAAAAAGCTATACTGTCTGATAAAAAAACTACTACCTACAATTCCAGCAGACTCACCATAATAAACCACAAAAATTCTGGGCGAGTATTAACCAACTACTACACCCAGGTCAATCCATTACACCAAACCCACAAGGCACAGACCAGGAGAATCCCAAGCATACTTCCAATGCCTTCAATACTTTTTTCACTGAGGCCATTCAAATACTTGCCAGTCAGCTATCACCTCATAGCTTAACTATACCTAACTCTAACACAACCCCACCCCCTCCATTTCTCTTCCAACCAGTCCCAACAACATATATTCTTACCCTTATCCAAAAACTGAAACCATCCTCTCCTTCAGCAGAAGAACTACCCACTGAATATCTACAAAAAGCAGCCAAATCCATTGCCTATCCCATTTCTATTCTGATTAATAGAACCATCAGTGAAGGACACAACCCTAGCATCTGGAAAGTCTCCCATATTATCCCCCTTCATAAAGGTGGAAACTCTACTGAATTCTCCAACTACCATCCCATAGCCCTACTTTTTCCTTTGGCAAAGATCATGGAAAAATGCATCCATAGGCAATTGCTAGACCACCTAATCCAAAATAACTTACTTTCCAGCTGTCAACATGGTTTCATATATCTGACAAATCTCAAAGGCCTTATTGAAAGTTAAATCACTGTCACAAAGCAAAATCTTTCTCACAGCATCATCTTTAATACCACACACGCCTGTCTTTCATCAACTCATCCCTTAAATAACCAAATCTGCACATTTTGGCTTTGTTTCTCAAATCAGTTATATATTCTGCAAAAGGTTCACCAGGCTTTTGATCCCTTATGTAAAATAAGTGCCTTTCCATTATAATATTCATTTGGGGGTTACACACTTTTCTAAATTTATGTTTCAAGCACTCTGGCTCTTCCCTTGACTCAGCCAGTACAATTATATAATAGTTTTCCCCCTCTCCTGCAAAGACAGCAGGTGAATACACAAATGAATGCTCCCTTTCTATGGTTTCTGACCCAGCTAAATTAAGCAGAATAAATGCCTTTGTACGATCATCTTTCTCAGAAAATGCAGCCTGTATGAAAATATCATACTCTTGCTCAGGCATTCTCCAGTTTTCTGCTATATTACCATCAAACACAAGTGGACCTGGTTTTCAAAATCCATCTGCCATGCCAACAAATTATGCCCAAACACACTAAAATATGGCTGTCATAGCTATATCTGAACAAGCTGCTATATGTGCCTGTAATAACATTCAAATGCACAAGAAACTCTTTGAAATATTGTACTTTGCAAAATAAGCTCATTGCTTTGAAATGGCTGTATTTTGAAAAATAACTGCACTGTAATACTGCACAAACATGCGAACACTTCATACACTTCAGACAACTTGAACAGCTTCGATTAATGTGAAAAAGTAGTGCTTAGTGAAAAAAATGCAATCATTTCCCTTATTTTATTCATTTTATGCAATTCAGACTTTATTGCAAACATTTTCCGTAGTTATTTTGAATATTTCTATTAATATGTCACAGTATCGGATATTTCTGTTACTTAGAAATTCATTTAGAGTGTTCTGAATGCCTTGTTTCTTATTTTGAGAATAAGAAAAAGTTTGATCAAGTTTTAATATCTTAAATTAATTTCTGACCTGTTTTGTGAATTATATGTGCAGTGGGGATGATTCACTCCTTATATATTCTTCCAGTCTTAACTGAGCGCCCTTCGGTCTTGAATCTGAATAATCTGGATCCCATTCTGGCACCGTGTCACTCGTCACTCTCTCTCTCTCTCTCTATATATATATATATATATAGATGAACAGGCAGGGTAGTTTGTTTATATGCTTTATTACACAGAAACATATCAGGATGAACATCAGCATTACAAAATATAAATTAACTGATTAACTGCCAGACTACACAGACATACATGTTTACAGCTCAACAGCTAACTACGAAATGGCAGTCAGGCTCACACGTGCTCAGTATTTATACACTTGTGCAAGCCCTTAGAAAGCTGCTTAAAGGCATACATATATATTGATCTACAGTCATGTATACTGATAATTACAACACAGGTAGTAAATATCCGAAACAAAGCAGTTGCGATGTTTGAACATACAGGTAAAGCAAGTGTACACATTCACATGCCTTACATGTAATGAATTCATAATGCAGGTGTAATGGGAGATTACATTCATAAAACTGCGAACCAGTTGAGAAAAATGAGGAAGACCCCCTGGAACTACTTCACTAACAACCCTTGACAGTGGAAACAATGACAACAGTAGTAGCATCACCATGAATATTGGGAGGTGTAGGAATTGAGATTGCTAAGACATCCCAAATCACAATCCACAAATAACTGACAAAGAAACAAGAGTATCACTTTGAACAGCCTATTACTTACAGATTATTCTGCAATGCACTGGGGCAGATATAGAATTATGACAAATAAGGATGTAATTACACTGAAGATGTGGGTCATATAATCAGAAATATACTAAAATGGAAATCCTGGAAGGTATATGTCAAGTGGAGAAAGTCCAGTAACATCAGGGTTCTGTGTCTATGAATGTCAATGTATGCTTATGGACATGATCTGGTTTGTGTAAAAGGAAGATCGCCCATGACAGTTAGCCCCTAGGAAAGTAATCACCAAAGAATGGACCTGATGTCGGCATTGTGTAATGACAACTGCTGAATGCACTCTTTCACTTTATATGTGTTGGAAGTGCAAAGCAATTGCAGATTACATGTGTAGTTTCTGCTGCTGCCACACATACACATGATTTTTTTTACTTCCTGCACCCTTTTCTTTGTGAGGGCAACAGGTGAACCGTGCTTTTTGTGTTACTTGTTTATCTGTGTGTTTGATCCTATCACTTTCTTTGGTACATGTGAATGCAGTCTGACAAGTACATCTTTGAAGCCAATATATTATCATGTCAGAAATCAAAATCTCTCCCCAGCTGACCAATGTGCAACACAGCCATAATACCTAGACTGCAACAGGTAACATATGTCACAGACAGGTGAAACAGAAACATCATGTAAATAGTGAAGTTCAGAAAATGCTGGAGATCACATATAATAGTTGTACACTGGCCTGTAACAATATTGCTCTCCTCTGTGCGTCAGTCACTACCTTCATTCCCCAGATACTGGCACAGCCATGCTTCTGGAGGAAAATTCCCAGATGTTTGTGCCACAAAACAACCGGTGACAATAAGCATTCCCCAACATTGCTTACTTTTTGGGCTTTATGATAGTTGTCGCTTAACAGACTACATAATTGTACTGGACATGATCATGAGGAAAACAGCAGTTACTGAATGAACATCACCTACCCATCCCAAAAACATAAAAACTATCAAAACAATGGTTCTATTGCACTCTGTGACCACTATGTAGCATGACATACATCAAGATATGTAGGATAAGCCATTCTTGCCCATAACCACTATAATGTGAAGAAAATAATATATGATATACACCACTGGATTAGAATATATGCTCCTCCTGACCTGTGCACTAATGGAAGATGTCAAGCTAGACTTCATATCACACTAAAGGGATAACCAAAGCATTGTGCCTAAATGCATATGACTTCAAGGGATTACAAAAAGTGGCCTGACTCCCTTGACTCCCCAGCTGTAAAAGTGTACAGTAATTAAAACTGCAGTCATCATTTGTTTTTGAGTAGGCTATCCTGAATGTTACCAGTCCTTTATACACTCAATGGTTACACCCCGACAGACTTGAACACATCTACCTGTGTTTATAGTTCATTGAGCTGTATGTCAACCACTGACACCACAGACAAAACTGTATATGAAGTCTCATAAAGCACATCTTTGAAGGGATTACATTAACAGTTTGTTCCAATGGTTATGCCTCCCTAAAATGTACTCTGTGGATCCAAAACTGTTAGCCCTGATAGTATTCTCAGTAGTGTGTGTTAGCACATCATTGTCCATTTAGTAAGCCAGTCCTGTCATTGTTGTTTTTAACAATTGCATTAGAAGATTTGAAACCCTGACTACCTATATCCACAATCTAGAGAAACGCATATTAACTGCTGATGCCATGGAAGAGATCAGAATAAGAGGAGTCAGAAAGCTCACACTTGAAGTGATGACTTCAGTTGTATGTTTGAAGTCATATAATGTACATGAAATTTGTTTGAGTTATCAAGATCATGTAGCTATGTACGTGTCCCCCCTACTTTGATTTATCCACATCACATCTTTCAATGAACCCATTGCTACACAATTCAGATTATCAGTTATACAACCACAATAGGTGAGAATAGCTGGATTTGAACCACTACCTATCTATATCCACATTCTAAAGAGCTGTGTATTAACTGATTTTGCCACAGGAATTAAACTAAGGTGTCAGAAAGCACACACTTCAAGGTCTGACTTAAGCAATGATTTGGAATGCTGATGTATCCTGTAAATTATATTTTGAGGGATCAAAATTCCTTTAGCCATGTCAGTGTTCACACAAGTCAGCCATATTGCCATCTGTTGTTTAATGCAGTCCTGACTGTTAGTGTTGTGAATACATACATTTCAGATTTGAACTCCTGCCTATCTATGTCCACCATCTAAAAAACAGTGTATTAGTTCCCAAAGGAGTATTCCTAGTACAAGTGTGAGGTACAATACATTTGAAGGGATGACCTCATCAATGTATTGCAAAAATATTCATGGGCTAAAATGGACTGACATTTTATAAGAGCCCTCTCCCACTATAAACGCTTTTCCTGAGTGGAAGTATACACATCACATTGTTGGGTAAGCCAGTCTTACCTATCACTATAGCCACACACACACACACACACACTGATACTAGTTAGTTATTGCTGGATTTTAACACCTGCCTATCTAAATCCGCAATCTTAAAAAACATGCATCAACTATGTATTAATGGACAACACCACAGGTGAAGTCTTACTACAAGTGCCAGAGAGAGCACATTTGAAGGGATTACCTCATCATTGCTTTGCAAAGCAGATGTTTTGGCTAAAAAGGACAGAAATTGTTGTACTTTTGGTGTAAATATTTCTCCTGAGTGGAAGTGTAGACATCAGATCTGTTGGGTAAGCAAGTCTTACCTAGCATTATAGTCACACACACACACACACACTGGTAGGAGTTAATCATTGCTGGATTTGAACACCTGTTTATCTCTCTCAAAACCAGAGATCCATGTATCATCTGCTGATACCACAGGATAAGTCTTCCTTACAAGTATCAGACAGCAAATAAGTGTAGTATACATTACATACGCTTATGTGAATAAGAATGTGTTTGACAGGAAGATAAAACAGAATGTGTTGATCACAATCACTACATACTGTAGCAATGACTCATACATCACTTCAGTTCATGGATAGTGTTGTACCCTGAATGATATAAATCATACATATTGTAGCAATAATTCATACATCACTTCATTCATGACGTCGTTGTAGCATGAATGATATCCTAGATATTGTAGCAATAATTCAGACATCTCTTCATTCATGGACATTGCTGTAGATTGAAATGATTTCTATGTGTGTCACATGAAGGTGCATTGACAGTTTATTTGATGAATATTACAGCTGTCAATCAGTGGAGAGCCACCCATGCATTTGACTGCTCATCTCAAGTTCACTGTATGAAATCCTTTATATAGTTTGTGGATCACTGTGCAGACTTTCTGATGTGTATATTTTGTGAAAGGTAACTACACTCTATAATATAGTTTCTCTAAGTATGTATCCAATGCTCCTACTTCATTTGAACACAGCTGGAAGGTAAATGAGTTTTAGTGCAAACATCATTTACATTAGGTAGTAAGTGGAAGTCTGCGGAATCCTAGTGAACTCCTTATATCCTGACTACAATAAGCCAATCAGTAACAGACAGATATTGTATGCCACTGACATTACATTCTTGCTGACCAAATCACTTACTTAAGAGCACCACTGATAAGCTCATTTGAGTGACCAATTGCAAACTATTAGCCCATGTATAATTATTTTTTGAATTTTTGGACTTAGAAGGGGAAGTAGCAGAGTTGTATATTGCTACATAGCAAGCATGACACATAAAGACACGTCTGGTTCTGACCAATTTCAGAACTTGTCTCTGTTGTTAATGTTTTTTGTGTCATCATTTAAACACCTGCCTTGATCATTACAGTAGTGTTCATAATGTGGATACCACAAGGTCACGCCTCTCCACTGTCCACAGATTTGCAAAGTGTCCAGATGTTTCAGTCATATTGTTGTGTCCTTCATACAATTTGTGTTTTCCTAGCAAATCACTGAGGACTGAAGTCACAACATAATAACATACGTCTTAATATTGGACTTCAAATCCATCAAAAAATGCACGCTCATGCTAAATATGTTATTCTAGCACCTTCTTTAGTTTATAGGAGCAATGATTGTAACCTGTGCATAGTTTTTGAGCCTTAGTCCCTCCATTATGTTTGACCTTAGTCCAGATTTCTTGAACTTATAGGTGGGAAGTTTTGATCAAGGGTGGGATACTGGTTGACTACATATAGGAATAAGCAGGATACTGGGGTGGGAATAACATATTTATCTATTACTTCACAAGAGAGAAAACGTTATAAGAAAAAAAACTTACTTAATGTTTGATTTACTACTGATTCAGACACCTGCCAATCTACATCAACAGTCTCTACATATGAGTATTAACTGAGCACACCTCAAAGCAAGTCATATTTCAGCAGTAAAACTCACACATTTAAAGGGGCAAGAAGAACAGTATGAAACAAGGAAGTGTGTGTGCAGCAAACGTCATTACATTAATGAGAACTGAAGCATCTCATAAGGTGTACATTAAACATGCAAGAAAAACTGTCTCCACTTAGTGCTATCAGTCTTGCATTCTGTCACTCAATGGGGTTAAGCAGAATTGTGTGATGAGAACCACATTACTAATCCAAAGGTAAAATCTTCAGTTTTTGCCATAGAAGGTGAAATATCATTTGCCATCATGTATCAATATGGCTCAATGCCAAGCATCATACAAATGCTGAGGACAAAAATACAGGATTTGTTTTATTGGATATCTCTGGCCATGTGTGTGGTGTGTGAATCTGTTTTGACCAGATTAAAGGTGAGAAAAGAAGTTGATAGGATAGTGGTGGTGAGTGAGCAGCATAACACCACAGGGCAGGGCTTGACAGGACATCAATTTGACTATTTGATGCAGGATTTTTTCCATTCTACTGATGGGATCACTGACAACCCTCTCCTGTATCAGTCCTGACAGCTCTTTACTGGTGACAAAATCACCATCTCCACTGGCATTACTCCTGGTGGGTACCAGTGCACCAGCCACCAGGGCAGAGCTACCCAATACAGCTGGAGCAGGTAGTGCAGGATCTGTGCAGGCAATGCTGCCAGGTTGTTTCCTAGAAGTGCTGCATGTCTATACTGCCTATGGTCATGTGCTGCCACAGCCACCAGTGGAGGAATGGCAGTCTGAGCCCCCTTGGCCAACCTAGCTCCCTGTACTTGTGGTCATTCATGTTGCAGCATGAATTATAGTCAAAAGGTCATTATACAAAAATAAATAGAGAAATAGGGTGGGGGGAGAGAAATCACAAAAATATCACAAATGACTTGTAATATTCCATTCACATTCCATCCATATTGCCACATAAATACTTATTTATTTTATTTATTTATTACTTATTGACATTTGATTACAGAGAAAGTCTGACTGGGTAGGAGCCCATTTTCAGTGGAGGCCCAGGGAGAAAAGCTCCAAAGTATTACAAATATTTTAAGAACAATAATTTTACAGTCTTTAAAAATAATACAAAAAAAACTACAGTTTAAATAATTATACCAAATTACACATATGAAAACATTGGTTAAGAATAGATACAAGCTATATGGCAATGGTTTAACAGTTAGAGAAATTTTAGCCAGTTTTTAGAGAAATTAAGGATAAGTTAGTATAATACAAGCAGGAATTGCAATACGAAGGGAGGGAACAGTATGCTTATGGTATATTAGAGAGAAAGCCAGGGGAGAGAAAATGATAGCACCAAGGAAGTGAGTGAAGAAGGGAGGAGAGGTGTGGTACGAATAGGTATTTGTTCACGTTTAGGGATGTAGTTTATCCTGGTGTTGAACAAGAACAGAGCCAGCTTTTGGCTAGGAAATCTTTTGGAATGATTTTTAAGGATGGGAGGGAAATGTGTTAAGATTTTCCAACATCCACATATGAATGTAAAGTCTTACATGCGAGTTAAAATAGACAAATTATTCTCATCGGTATTATACGCATTAAGCAAAGAGTTGCGTGACTACTGCATATGTTTAAAATAGAGTGCCAGCCAAGTTTGTTACTTCTATCCCCCTGGATTTTGTCAATAATCATAAAACAGAATTTAGCAGAATTATGGGTTCTGAACACCTTAGTGATATACGGAACAAACGATTAACCAATGCCCTATACAGACATTGCACTTCCCATAATTCTGCTAAATTCTATTTTATGATTATTGATAAAATCCAGGAGTATAGAAGTAGCAAACTTGGCTGGCACACTATTTTAAACAGAAAAGAGAAGAGTCAGATAATTAAGTTAGGGGGTCTTTTTTTCTCCTGGGCTTAATAATCAATTATAAATTAGTGTATTAGTTTTTGACCCCCACAGGATGTGATGCAACAATTAGATTGATTTATTTAATTAATTATTCTTTATAAATAATTGTGTGTTGAATCTGCTAACATGTTATTTTGTCACTGAAGAAGACAAGTATGCCGAAACCGGTATGATGTTGGTGGAACTACTCTATTTTTGCCAATAAACTATATGTGTGCTTATTACACTTTGGTGCTGGCTGCTTGTTTTGAACTGTTGGATCAGAGTTTTGGCCATTTGCACCTGCCGAACTTGCGAGCGTGTTTCTGGTACTGCATATGTGCCTCATGTATTCCACTGCATAAAATTCCCATTTGAAATGATTGCATGTTATTTTTACTTACTGATTGCAGCATAATAAACTTTAAGGTAATACACACTAATTGCTGCTGTTTGGATTTGAACCCACACAACTGTTTAATTAAAACAAAGCATTGCAAAGGCTCGAGACAGGTGTTGACACAATGTGATTTCTGCCCAGTGCTTTGAATGTCAAAGTGGAGAAATTCAATGAAGCGCAGATAAATGGCGGGAGTAACTATGACTCTCTTAAGGTAGCCAATTGCCTCGTCATCTAATTAGTGATGCAAATGAATGGACGAATGAGATTCCCACTGTTCCTACCTACTATCTAGTGAAACCACACCCAAGGGAAAGGGCTTGGCAATGCTCAAGAGCTATTACATTACTTGAAATTAATAAGGTAATTTCAAGTTTAATGGCCATCATTCATACCTGAGCCCATACTTACCCCAAGCCTCTCGGAGGCATTATAATTTCTCCTGATGTGTCCCCCTATTACCTTCTATCTCTTCAGAAGCTATACAAAAAAAGCATTATGAACTCCTTTCTGTGTTGGTAAAACATGGTATTGTATTGGCTGGTAATAGGCCACTATACTTATACAACATAGGTGGGTCATTGGTTCTAAAATATTCTTCCCATTGGTGAAGGAGCCTTGCTTGCACCTTTTCAAGTCACTGTAATGGTGAGGACATTATTTACCAGAGCATGGGATGCCAGTAGCACTGGTGACAGCATTAGCCAGGCTGTTCCAAGCCTCAGCCTTATACTGGGATCCAGTATAGTCATCTGGCAGCAGCCTTCTGCTGTAACCCTTTACATGGCATGCAAAAAAAGATATCTGACACTTCCTGGCACCACCTTTGTGCTCTATATTGAGTATTACCCTTAATGTTGCCTGCCATGTCTTCTCATTGATATCTGGTAAAGTGGCAGTGAATTGGCACCCATTTTAGACCCTGCTTGTACCAGCTTGTGTGCAATGACAGACAAGCTAGGCAATTACATTTGTACTATACAAAGCACATAAATTGAATGGAATGAAATCTGGGTCTGATTAATTCAACGTACACATTAGGTACGAAACATGGCAGTAAGACCTGGTCATGTGTGCTGATCAGTGTAGGTACACATGACCAACACACATGACCTGGTCATGTGTGCTCATCTGTGTAGGCACAAATGATCCACAATGACTTCATCAACTGCTGTTTAACAATGTTATCTCAGTCAAAGTTCAAATTATATACTGGTACCTCTGGACATGTTCTCTGTGACTGTTGATGGCAAGCATAACTAGAACATTGTCACAAATAAATATGGCATCACAGTCGTAATGTTGTTGTCATACAGTGCTGTTCTTATGTAAATTTGCTTTAAGTACTACATAATGCCTTGGTGACAAATACATTGTAAAAAGTGTGAGTGATAGCATCTGGAACTCAAACCCATGACAAAAAGAAACCTAAAAGTCTTTATTCTGTGTATTATCTGTTAATGTCATAGGAGAATTAACATTCCCAGGCTGTAGGCTGATGCATACAATTTTAAACACAATTGAAAACAGACCTAATTTTGACAACCATGTAACTGTTGCACATTGAGTTGTTCCTTTATTGAATTATCACTTTGAGTTATATATGCATTCCTGTGGAAAAGTTTCCATTGTATTAATTTTTGTAGTATCAAGACTCACTCCTCCAAAGGCAGGAGACCTGTCTGGTGGACCCCGGCCATAAATAAGCTATACAACAAAAGGAGGAAGCTACTACATGATAAAGCAAAATCCCAAAAAGGGAAGGCATCTCTGATCAGTACTAGCAAGAAGCTACGATCCCTCATCAAATCATCTAAGGCCAGCTTCGAAAGAAAAATTGCACAAGATACAAAGCACAATCACAAGGCCTTCTTTAGTTATGTCAGGAACCTGGGCGGCAACTTCCAGATATGCTCGGAGTTAGTGCAAAATGACAAAAAATACACTGAACTAGCAGACATTGCCAACATCCTGGCAGACAGATTCAGTGCAAATCACCCCCCCCATTCCCCCCCAAAAGAGCTAATCTCCATCCCAACAGAGTGTAACCTCCCAGACATCACAGATGATCAGGTGAGAGCTGCCCTCTCCAAAGCAAAAACCACAGCATCAGTGGGACCGGACGATGTCCCGGGATGCATCTTACACAAGCTACAAGATGAACTTAACCCTCACATTAAGTCGCTGTTCAAGCTCAGCCTTACCACAGGATATGTACCCAAGGAATGGCGTACAGCAATGGTGGTCCCGCTCCACAAGGGAGGTGCCACAATGGACTCCGGAAACTATCGCCCTATAAGCCTGACTAGCCTGGTCTGCAAAGCTATGAAGCGTATCATCATGGAACTCATTAACAATGATATCAGAAACCTTCAGACACTGGATCCTACCCAGTTCGGCTTTGTTAAGGGCAGATTTTGCCTCTTGAACCTGCTCGACTTCTTTGAAACAGTTACCTGGGCCATAGACGAAGGGAAAGTAATCCACACAGCCTACCTGGACCTCGCAAAAGCCTTCGGCACAATACCCCACTCAGGTATCATAAATAAGCTCACTAGCTTAAATATCAACCCCTATGTCACAAGATGGGTTGCAAACTGGCTCAGGGATAGAACCCACATGGTCAGAATTGCAGGTACCTTGTCAGACTCTAAACCAGTTACAAGTGGAGTTCCACAAGGTTCAGTCCTGGGACCTCTCTTGTTCAGTATTTATTTCTCTGAGGTACAGGCAAACACGGGGGGACTATGGCTGACCAAGTTCACAGATGACTGCAAACTAGGTGCCATAATAGACTCTCTGGCTGACACAAGCATATTCCAAAAGGGTCTCACAGAGACAGATAACTGGTGCCAAAGTCATGGCCTGAAGCTAAATGCTAAAAAATGCATAGTCATCCCTTTGGGAAAAACAAAGTGCCCACAGACTACCACATAGGAGGTAACACATTAAGTACAGAGGAAGTAATTAGGGATTTGGGGACCCAAGTAGATAGTAATCTCTCCTTTGACAATCACATTGCCAAAGTGGTTAGAAAGACCTTCTATATAGCCCACCTCATCACGAAAGGTTTCACATCTAGATCAAGAGAGGTCTTTGTGCCACTCTATTCATCACTCATCAGGCCAATAATTAAGTACAATGCCCCATTTGGGATGTACCTTACCCGACATCTGCAGCAACAGGAAAGACCCCAAAAGTACCTCACCAAGAGGATAAAGAGACTCAAACAGATGCCTATGCAGTTAGGCTAAAGAAACTCCAGCTCTACTCAGTTGCTTACTGACTACTCAGAGACGATCTGTGCCTGACATATAAAGCCATGTCCAACCCAGAATTAATGGACATGCTCCACCTCAAGAAATCCAAATCCCTTAGAGCTACACATTCTAGAGAGCTAACCCTGAGCACAGAAATAAATAGGACATGCTGGAGGGACAGATTCATATCCCAGAAACTCCCATCACTCTGGAACAAAATCCTAGTCCGGGTTAGGCAGAACCCTCACTGACCCTCTTCAAGAGAAATCTTGACGAGTGGATGGGTGATCATAAGTATACCCCCGGGATCTCTTCTGGGTCCCTACTAGACAGAGGCACAATAAACTAACCATAAAGGGACTATATTCTGTAGCCTACTATTTATAGGCACAGTCTACAAATCTAAAAGGGTGGCGAAAGCCAAACACACTCTGGCTAGGCTTATAAATGCCCTAGGGCAGATAGGTTCATAGGCTGATACTAGGCTATCTGTAATGATAACTGATGAGTGCCGAAGCCAAGCATATTTGTGCGGCCTATACCAAAGTCTTAGTGCACAAGTATTTTTTTTTTTTAAGTTTCTGCCATAAAACTTGAAGTTGCATTGCTTTATAGTAATCTCTGCATACTAACAGTGCTCTATGCCAACTGTCATGCAAAGAAAAAATAAACTTTTAAAATGCCAGCTTTGTGTGATGACCTGTTTTATTCATTCATCACATGATGATTTTATATTGTAACACATATTGTGGACGGGGCCATAAAGAGTTTACAGGGGGTGATGTTCTGCACAACATACATCAGTACAATATATGCTTGGAGTAATAAAAAATCGTATCCCACTGAAGCCATGTTCAGACATATGTTGAAACCTTTGTCAGTGACCTCTTCGTCTTTTCCTAACCCCTAATATTGCTAATTGCAATGCCTCATGCTTTTGCACAAGAACTATTTGTAACATCATGCATATGCAAGTGTCCTTTAACTTTACTATGATCAGTTCTATGATTAACACACTCGACACAGATTACAGATAACATGTTTGGCATCCATTAGGTACAGTTGTGTTACAAAATTCATCTTTTAAATTGCAAATGTACTTCAGGATCAAGTACAGAAAAAAAGCAGTTGCATCATTTTATTCTGACATCTACATTAAAACAATTCCTAATGTGGATTCAAGTCTAGCATTGCTTGTGCTATTCTTCAGAACTTACACAATGAACCACTGAGAAAATTACAACGGCTGGTGTATTTGCTGCAGTCAATACTGTCCAAAGTGCTAACTAAAGTATGCCAGCACGAGTCTCACTTGCACTAAGGATGGTTAAATCTTTCCACATGTGAAATACATTTTTTTGAGTTTTTGCCTTGGGAACTGAACTGCAATTCAGCAATGATCACTACTGTCAGGCCTCAATGTGCATTGCCAAGCATCTTGCAAAGGAAGAATAAAACAAAACATAGAAATGGCATCATAAATCAGTGTGATGACTTCTCAATGCTGTGTTCTTATACAAGTACAATGTTGACAGTAAGGATACCTACCATCACAGAGATGTCAAAATACCTAGAACTGAACCCTGTATCAATGGTCTTACCCTAAAACACTGACATGTTTAACAGTATTTGCCACGTGAAAACTTTTTTTCATTGATATCATGATACAGTCATGTAATAAAACGTTGAGGAAGGGGTCATACAGAACTGACAGGAGGTGATGTTCTACACAGCATATATCAATACAATGTACACTTGAGGTAGCAAAAAGTATTAATTCCCAAAAAACATGTTCATACATATTTTTAAAACTGGGTTGCTAAACTTCCCATATCATTATGTGTTAATTGTACTGCCTCATACTTTTGCAAACAAATATTTGTAATATAATGCACATTCAAGTTTGTTTTTACTACCCATTATTTTGAGTATTGCAGGTGACACAGATCACAGTTATTTTATCATTTATTATAAACATTTGTGTTGTAGCTGAGATTAAAGTACTCCAGAAAAAAAGATTCATTGTGACCCTAAAATCAAAATATCCTTAATGCAGATTCAAACCCTGCACTGCTTGTCCTGTTCGTCAGAACATACCATATTAGCACATTAAGTCACTGAGAAAGTCACATGACATATTATTTTCTGCAGTCAGTACTTTCCAGTTTGTACCAGCATCAGACTCATTTGGTGTACCGACAGCTAGGTATTTGTGCATGTGAAATAAATTTTGGAGTTTTTGCCTTGGGGAATGGCTTGTCATTCATTGACAACCACTACTGAGTCTCTGATGTGCAATGCCAAGTATTGTGCAAAGGATGAAGCGAAAACATTTACATCATAAATCAGTGTGATGATTTCTCAGCCTGGTGCCTTTATACACATAAAATGTTGGCAATAAGGATCCCTAGTTCCACAGAGCTGTCAACCTCCCTAGATATGAACCCTGAAACAAAGGCATTGCCATGAAGGTTTTTGCCACCTCAACTTTGGCATAATAATGTATAGAAAGTAGAGCAAATGTACTCACTTTGTACTTTTCTGATACTTTGTATTTACAGTTAAATATGCCCATGCTATCACACGTTTTCCCTCTGACACATCATCTGTAAGTGTACTTTGTGTTAGCAAAAGTGATAAACAAGTAATAGAATGGGCACAACTGCTAATGAGTAATGAGTCACACTTGCAAAACATTACCTAGCCAAAGTTCTGAATACTCACTCTTGTGCTGCTCAGACATGTGAGTGGCATTGTGTAGGTTCTAACACCACATTTAGCTGTCCAGTACCTTGAACAAAATGAGTGATTCAGGAATGATGATGAGCAGACACCTCATTTACATATTCAGTGTGTTCAGTGGGTTTAATCTGCACCATATAAGCAGAACCTGGGACTATGGAACTTCCACTGTGCTAGGGGAAGACTGCTTAGGTTCTAAAGTACTGCCAAACAAAACTAATGTCGCTGACTGTTACAACTGTTGCATTTACAATACTTTTTGGTGAACTCTCACAGTCAAGGTATGTTATGCTCTATGCAAGTACTGCTTACAGATTTTTTGTGGGATGTATTTCTTTACAAAATGAGTACTGTCTATGCTTTGTAAAGTGTTTGTAAGGAACATATAGAAATTGTTATTGTAGTGCTCCTTTACCTCAATGTTATAACTTTATAGCAATATTCTGTGAATGTAACAAAAAGCAAAAAATAAGTGGTAATGGCAAACATTGACTCCAACCAACAGTCAATTCATAAAAGCAGAAAAAGGAGGCACCAGACCACAGCTATAAATAACATAAAACACTTTTAATCCAAAAACAGATATCAGGTGAGCACTCTCATGGACTAAGCCACTTCATCAGACAATGTAATGAAAAAAACTTTCAAGTTTTAGACCCAGCAGTTCAATTAATTATGCTAATGCATAGCCCTTCCCTTCTGACTTAAAGTCATACTGCATTCAGCATAAACTCTTCTCCAGTTAAAATTCAGACACAAAATTATTTTCTGAAAATCACTTAACAATCAGAACTCAACATTAAAAACAAAAATTAAACTTTCTATACAAAAGTTACTATAACAATATGAAAGTATTGTAAAAAATACATATTTTAAAAACATACCACACACACACACACACACACACACACACACACACACACATATATATATATATATATATATATATATTTTATATATACACATGAGATAGCATAGCATAGAGATTGCCAACTACTTTTTTAAGTCTCTAGCTAATAATATGGGCTTAATATTCAATTTATCATTGAGACCCTTTCCCATATTTGCTCTGAGTCTCACTATCCATTCTAGTTCCTTAGTTTCTGTCTTCAATTTAACATCTCCCCTCTATAGTTATTGACAACCTTGTCAAGTACCATAAATTTAAAAGTGTGTGTAGCTCCATGCCTCTCAACATGCTTTGCCAGAGCATCGGTGTCTACCATCCTCCCAATGTCATAGAGATGTTCCCTTATCCTATCCCTTAACATCTGTGTTGTCATGCCAACATAAAAGGAGGTGCAGATCAGGCAATATGCCAAATAAACAATGTTAATTCTATTGCAATTAGCAACCCATGGTGGTGATGCTGCGGTAGCGTTGTCGCCTCACAGTAAGATGCTGTCCAGTTCGATTCTCAGCTAGAGCGTCTTCTGCGTGGAGACATGCGTGAATGGGCGTACCTTCGTTGAAGGTTGTGCATCAGGCCTGGCAAGCTGGTACATAAAAATCAACTGCCAATCATTAGCGGACCGGAGTTCCGCTGTGGTGACCCCTAACTGGGAAAAGCCGAAAGACACAAACAAATACTATTGCAATTAGCCATAAGTCTAAATTTGAATACCTTATTCAGATCCAGGTGCAGGAACTCACCATTAGAGTCCACATGCATATATAGATTACATTTGCCACAAGGAAATGTGCCAAAATTGCTCACACTGGGGCTCTGATACCAGTCTGTTGGAACCGAGGTCCACATAGTAACCTTTTCAAATTCTTCTTATTTTTAAAGGTATATCTCAGAACTTCCCCTACCAATTGTCTGATATCCTCATCAGCACATAATATATTCCAGTTTCTGCAGTAAATGTCCTGTAACATCCTAATGTTACTAGAATAAGTAATTGACATTCTCATAGGCTTACAAGCATTTCCCATTGGCAACGGCAGTGGGTTCCCCTCAGAGAAATAGGGTTTCCCATCCATGTTTCTACTCCCAGAGACCTCCATCAGGGTAGCCTGAAACTCATCTTCAGCGTATCCTCTCTCTATAAATCTTGCCTTTAACTCACCAAGTTCCCCCTCAAATTTCATACAACTGGCTCTTAGCCTAGATGTTCTAAACCCTTGTCCCCTTACAATGTTTTTAAAAATATGTTATGGATGCATGCTTTGTCTATGAAGGTAGCTGCTTCTATAGCAGTCTTTCCTGAAGATCTCTGTTTCAAACTGCCCTCCAGCCTTCTGGATCACCTTCACATCCAGAAAATCAATAGCATCAAATGAACTTTTCATGGAGAATTTGAGGAAGCTTGTACTCTCATTCAAATAGGAGAAAAAAGGTGCAAAAGATAATTCATCACCTTCCCAAAGGACAAAAAGATCGTCCACAAATCTCCTATGAAATCTCAGGAACCCTTCAAACTCCCTCAGGAGGTGTTCTTTCTCCCACATAGCCATTACAATGTTGGCGTAGCCATTGGCACAAGAAGTGCCCATGGCTACGCCATCCATTTGTTTAAATAAAACATTCTCAAACATAAAAATGTTGTTCTCAAGTATCAATTCCATAAGCAATGATAATAAATCAATACATTGTACACCATACAAGCCATCCTCTATTACATATTATCTGAATTATTCTATACCTATCACATTAGGGATGACAGTGAACAAAGACTGTACATCCATAGTGATCAACAGCATCTTCCTGCCCATTCCTACAGACCTAGTGTATGTAAAAAGGTCCATCACAAATTATTTGGTATCCAATAGAATATTACTATTCCTCCTGAGTATAAGCTTTAAATGGCGTTCGACATATATAGATAGGGGCTCCATATACCAGCCCCTACCTGACACAATGGGCCTCACTGGCAGTAGCTTTGGATGTTTGTGAACTTTAGGGAGTCCCTGTATAATAGGTATAACAGGATCTTTAATAGTAAAATACTTAAACAAATCTAGACTACTAATATGGCACTGTAAACATACAAATAAAGCATTGTAGATAGACATATTACATTTCTGTACCTGTTGATAATCAACGTTTCGATAAAACATGTCATCATTTAACATATTAAACATGGCATCTCTATAATAATTATAGTCTATAATAACCAATGGTCCTCCTGTATCTGCTAGTCTAATTGAAATAGAGGCATCATGGCACAAAAAACTCAAAGCTGCCCTTTCCTCCTTATTCAAATTGTTAAAACATTTATTAGAAGCATTCCCATCATGCATATTATATATCTCCTTTGCACAAGCTTTCTCAAAGGTTTCAACTGCTGCATTATTAACAGGAATATAGCCACTAGGTTTTTTAAAACTATTCAAAGGAGAGTCATTACCATTAGCATTGCCAAACTGCATTTTAAGCATTAAACTTCATGTAAATGTTTTTAATTCCAGAATATTGTCTGTAATAGTCATTTTACTTGCTGGAATAAAGGACATACCTTTGTCCAAGACTCTACTCTCATTGTCCGTCAACACCCGGTGGGAAATATTCCAAATTAACGTTTGTTCCCTTGCTGCCACATTCTCTTTATGGTCATGGGCTGTTCTTCTTCCAATGATGCTTTCCACTTCATCCAACTCCTGCTCTGCAAATGGTCGCCTGTCGAATAGGATACAGCGTGGTTAAATTCATAGTAGGTACAACATTTAAACTAATACTTCTCTCATCAGTTTGTAAGTTTGTAATACAAACTTCATAGCCGCCAGGCTTGCTACGTGCTCCTCTCTCAACCTGTATGTTAGCAGCATCCCCCACGCTGCTCTCAAAAAATTGGAAGGGGGCGTGGCATATATCACATCCATCTCGCCCATAAACTCCGCCTCCTCTGTGACAGAGGTAGTGGGTACAGCAGCTGATTGGACCATCGGCTCAACAGGAGCTTGTACAACAGTCAGATTGACAGTTCGTTGATTGCCACTATTAACTATCATTATTGCTACGTTCTCTGGGCCAAGCAAAGACCCGCCCATTAGCAAAGTCCTGCAAGTCCCAATGTTATTTTTTTATTCTTATAACTGAAAAGTTGCCCTTCATAAGCGCTAACTTTCTCAATGACAGAATCAAGTTTTATATCTACAGTAGACTGTGGATATTTCACACATAGTTCTTTCTGCATTTGATAGACATTAGATGATGCCAGCCTCTTCCGGCTTAAAATAGTCAGTAAGTAGTAGCATATAACTACGACTAGTGTCAATATTAATTTGTTGCCATTTTAAAAGTAGATCTTTATAAAAAGTCCCATAGGTGGGTATATTTAATACACATAAACCACGTGGGACAATATTCAGCTCTAAACAAGCCTCAAAATACAGTCTTTGTGATTGTAGGCGCTTAAACTTACATAAATCATTCTCCAACTTGAATAGCTCCTTCTTCAAGGCTGCCATATCATACTCACTACTTCCTTCATGTTGAACCGTATGCACCACAGTTTCACAAACCAGCAATGGGTTCTTCTTCACTTCAAGAAAGTTCTGCAAATGCTTCCTTTCCAAACTTCTTCCTCCTTCAGGATTCAAGGCACTATCCAGCCCTGTCACTAGCAAACTGCCCTCAGCCATGTCCAATAACCACTTATTACAAAATAATGCAACAAGAAGCAAAAAATAAGTGGTAATGGCAAACAGTGCCTCCAACCAACAGTCAATTCGTAAAAGCAGAAAAAGGAGGCACCAGACCACAGCTATAAATAACATAAAACACTTTTAATCCAAAAACAGATATCAGGTGAGCGCTTTCATGGACTTAGCCACTTCATCAGACAATGTAATGAAAAAAACCTTTCAAGTTTTATACCCAGCAGTTCAATTAATTATGCTAATGCATAGCCCTTCCCTTCTGACTTAAAGTCATACTGCATTCAGCATAAACTCTTCTCCAGTTAAAATTCAGACACAAAATTCCCCTTTGAAAATCACTTAACAATCAGAACTCAAAATTAAAAACAAAAATTAAACTTTCTATACAAAAATTACTATAACAATATGAAAGTATTATAAAAAATATGAATATTCTGAGAATGTTGACACGTCTGAGAGTTGTGAAGCTTATGCTGGTTAAATCTGCATTAAGAAACTGCTCAGTATTAATACTGTTCTATATTGCTGACATCAGCATTTGTTCCAATCTGTAGTTGTATTACCACAGAGGATATGGGGTATTGTACAGGTCTTGCATACATCTTCTTATTCAGATATGTTATTAACATTTTAAATGGTGATGTCTTCATAATATTTTTTTCCTGCCCAGTAGTACATCAGCTTGTAGCAGTTTTGCTCCTGTTGTGTTGTGTATTTTGTCTGCTATATTACTTCACATCAGGAATATGGCACCTAGACCAACAAAGAAGGTATCAGTCCCATACATATATATATATATATATATATATATATATATATATATATATATATATATATATATGTGTGTGTGTATATCTGTATATATATATATATATATATATATATATATATATATATATATATATATATATGTATGTATAGATAGATTTATATATATATATATATATATATATATATATATATATATATATATATATATATATATATAGGGGTTCCCTTCAGAAGCTCAAAATCCTGAAATCTCGAATTTCAGTATTTCAAGCCCAAGAAGCCGAATCCACAGAACAGCGAATGTTCAGAGGCATGAAATTCAAAACCTCGAATACCGGAGGTTTTGAATTTCGCACTTCTAAACTTCTGCTGTGGTCATGTCTTCAGGTAAGTATGTATGTGTTAAGGGGTTTGGGTAGGGGCTGTGGTGTGCGTCAGTGTGTTTTGTTGCTGTGATATATGTGTGCGAGGATAATGTAGCTTGTGTGTGTTTGTATGTAGTGCGACCTCGGAGTGAAAATATTTAAGTAGGGGGGTGTGGGGGGCACATGGGGACTTTCATGTAGTAGACAGATTGTGTGTGTTTGTGTGTTTGTGTGTGTGTGTGTGTGTGTGTGTGTGTGTGTGTGTTGTAGTTCCATGAAATTCAAAACCTCCGGTATTCGAGGTTTTGAATTTCGTGGTTTTCAGGTTTCCTTGTTGTATGGATTCGGCTTCTTGGGCTCGAGATACTGAAATTTGGGATTTCAGTATTTCGAGCTTCTGAAGTGAATCCATATATATATATATATATATATATATATATATATATAGATAGATACACACACAGACATACACACACAAACACATACATACACACACACACACACACACACACACACACACACACACACAGATATATATATATATATAAAATAGATCGATAGATATACCTCATTTTACAGATGCTAAGAATGATATCATTGTCCAGGCTCTCCGTCTCTATGAAGCACAGATCTTAGATAGTCACTCTGCTGACTAACCCTTCTGTGACAGTGTCTAGGAGCAAGTGGTTGATGATGGGAATGTTGTGGGTGGCCATGGTCATGACTACAGGTGTGACAGACATCAGGCCAGTGATATGACAAAGAATACTATCAATAAGCCAAGCTGTGGTACAGAAAGAAGAGCTGCTGTGGCTGGGCCTGCTACCAAACCACCAGTCACTGTGACAGTGGAGTTCCTCTAAACTATAACGGATCCAGGCATCTCAAAAGAGTTACCAAGTGCTGTCATGGATGTGGGGACAGAGATGAAGGACACCCAAAGGGTGCGGACTACTGATGCTCCAGGTATGCCATTCATACACATATAATATTCTTCTTCTTCTTCTTAACATTTGTTGACCAGGAAAGTCCGACTAGGTTCCACAGAGCCTGTTTTCAGCGGAGGCCCGGGGAGAAATGCTCCAGATGCATGTCTTTGGAATATCAGTGTAGTTTTAATTTTTTTTTAACTTCTCATTTTATGTTTTATGCTTATCATGCCTCTATCAATTGCAACTTTGTTTGTCTAGGAATACCATCTCCAGGATTGCACTACAGTGAAGAAAACGGCAAATTTCCCAAGCCTCATTGTGCCTCGCTCTCCATTCAAAACCTTTGAGTTTTCAAAAACTTGATCATATGGTCTTTACCAAATAGAGTTCGAGTTTCTGAAAACTCAATCAACTGATAGGGACCCATATATATATTTATATATATATATATATGTATATACACACCTTACTGTAATGGTTATTTGCATTTCCATCTCTTGTTGCTTTATTCTGTTTTAAGTACATCTCGGTATTATTTATCTGCATTTCTTCTGTTTTTCTGTTATTTTGGTCTACTTATAGATGAGGCTCGTGCTAGCACTGTGAGTTACTATGTCTGATGTTAAGGGATCAGTAGCTTCTGATGAGGATGGCAGTAATGAACAAACACAACCTGGAGTGGCAGTGGGTATGTCTGACATGAAGGTTGTAGTTCCCACATCCTCTCCCCAAAGTCTGGACACAATCAGTATGCTTATTTGAACCCATGACATGGAACCATCTGAAAGTGAACAGGTTTGGGGGGCATGACTGATCAGGGTAGTGTGGATTTTGCAGCTACATAGTTGGCAGACTCTCCCCCTAGCCTTCATGAGGGTGAAGTACCACATAAGGGTGTTGGTAGAGGTGCTCAGAGGAGGTAGTCTTATTATCCTTCCCCTTCATGTTGGTGTGTCAGTATCTGCCTCCCAACATATATGATGGAACGTCAGGCACAGGCATGTTCCACCAAGGCCATGGAAAAGAGAATCAGAATACCACGTCTTGTGTTCCGATATGCACGACTCAATGAACTGTGTGTGTAACTTCTTGAACTGCATGAATGGCATACTGGATCATGCATTATCTGCTATGGAAGATCTGCTAGGGAAGGGTCAGAAATCACAAGGTCACAGAACCAGTACATCATTAGATGTTAGCCACTGTGACCATGCCAGACCCTCCTCACATACTGGTACTACTTCCACTGCTCTTTAAGTAACATAGGTGTCCTCACCCAGACATGAATTGTGGTCATAGTTATGGATGTACTAGGATGAGAGCTCGTCTAGCAAACACTGTTCATATTCAGGTAGCACCCTGACTTCTAGACATGGTCATGGTACTAGCATTGCAATTTCTGACAGAGGTAGTTCATGTGGTTGGGGTAGCAATGGCAAACTGAATTCTCTACCATGCATGGCTCACACCTGTCCAGGATGCCAGGGCATAGTGCTAGCACAAATGCTTTGGCTGTGTTCCTGTAGACTCACACACAATAGACCTTGCATTGTCCATGCCACCTTACACACACACACACACACACACACACACACACACACACACACACACACACACAATTATTCTTCAAAACTATGCCCCGACCCTATGCAAGTAATGATGACTGTGCCCTGCCCTTTCCACACTTTTGTGACTTAGGGTTGCCTATGTCTGATGCACAGAGTGGACAGCTAATTATTGCTTAGTCAAGTGCCTGTTTTCATCAGGATATATACGGAATTACATTTTGTTTTAGTCTACTAAAGTTCAGCAGTGGTATAGTTGTACTGCTCATACTTGTACTATTAGTAGTAGTAGTGGTGTTACAGTACTATTACTTATGTATTATTGTTTGCTCAGGCCCTTGTGCAGATGATGCTGTGATTTCTCTGATCCCTGTTGGGATTTCTAACTTGGGCTACTTATGACCGATGAACAGTAATGAGCAAGCCAAGTCTGTTTTGGTGTTACCTAGTTATCTTTTGTTTTGTAGTCATGGAATTCTATAACTGCTTGATCAGTTACCATTGTCGGTGATGGTGACATTGCCATATACCCTTTGGGTTTGTTTGACATTGGGCTGCTTTGGCTTGATGCACAGGTTATAAACATGCAGGCAAATACTGTTGTTCCATTTAAAAGCTTCTTAATTGGTTTGGTCTCTACATGTTGCACATATCACTCATATAGGTTACAGATGAAAGTCTTGTATAGTTGATCAATAGCTTGATTTTACTGAAGTGCATTACTTAAATGTAGGGTAAGCATTTCTCTGTTCATTATAGGTTACTGCTGCTTTGAACATTATTGTCTGGGGTTGCCTTACATCTGATGCTCACAGTAGCCAGCCATTACGTAGGCAAGAAAAGGCTGACAAGTTTGCATGAATCAATGTTACAGTTTGTATGTGCTTACCTCCCTTTCTTTGTTTCCTTACATGGTGAGTGTGTGGTATTCACTTCCTCTTTGCCATTGCCATAACATATTGTGCATGCCTCCATCTGCTATGATTGTCCTCAGCCCTACGTTCCTCATCTGACCCTTCATTTATGTCTGCTGGCCCTGCCTATGGTGTTGGGAACTACAGTCCCTGTCCTGTGCCTCCCTGCTGCAGCTGTTTCCTGAGTATGATCTTACATATGATGGCACAGATGGTCAGAATTTGGCAGAGATGGTGGGATCATACTGCAGGGTACCTCCAGTTGTATCTAAACATCAGAAACTTGACTTGAGCAGGCCAAATACATACTACCTTATTCAGTGGGATTGTGTGGGTTTCCCACAGGAGACCTGAGCCAAGGTTCTGGTGCATATCCTGAATCCCCTACTAGATGTCCTTGTGGAAAGTCACCCTTTGGAAACCTTAGGTACAAGTCACAGGTGTGCCATATGTGGAAGTTGCGAAAACTGCCAAGATTACCTGCACACAAATTATAGATGATACTTTGTGCATTGCAGACCACCTGACAGTTGATGGCATGACAGCCTTTTCTGTTTATGTACCTCCTTCCCAGTTCACCAGGTGGAGCTTTTAGTTCAATAATTCAGAGCTAAAGCATGTGTGAAATGTAAGTGCTTGTTTTTTGTGTTTCTGGATCACTCTGTCCTGATTATTTGCTTCATTAGCATCCACTTCAGCTCTTTCTTTAATCATTAGCATATTTATCCACTAACTCTTGTCTGCTGCCGGTCACAATGTGTACTGCTATTTCTTGAATCGAAACAGCTCACTCATCACTGCTCATCACGCAAAAAGGCTTAGCTTTATATATAGGCTTTCATGAATCTGGCTTAATATTAAAAATATAACCATGTGTTGATAAAGAAAGAACAACTCTACATATTTTTGTATTGCTTAACTTATCAAATGAATGGCTATACAGAAATATGTAAAAAAGGTTGTTTAAAAAAGGGAATGTAAGCATATTTGTTGTAGTGTATTATCTGTTTCAGCAAGGGAAGTTATAACAGTGATGGCTTGTTGTTATATTAATGCAATCTTAACTTTCTAAGCAAGATTACAAATTGCAATAAAAATTACTTATAATCTGACTGCATGCTGTACTATGTAATAACTTATATTTCATAAATGATAACCATTGCAGATCTATAATTCAGAGAGGTAAATCTGAAGAGTAAGTCATTGAGAGAGTTCTGTGTCAATTTGAACTGACATCTTAGAAAAGTACATCCTTCTGTGATAAGGTAGCTTTCATGAAACCTTAATGACTGCTGTGGAATGGTGGGATATAAGAAAGGTCTTGGACTGATCAGGCAATGGATTTGCTTTCTACAAATGTAGAAGCATTATATATATATTCATACTTCAGTAACAATACCACCAATTACTTGGTTTAGTATTCAAATATTTCACAGTTTGGCATAAACAATCATGTATAACAAATAAAACCTGGTGTAAGAGCGACACAAGGCTAGGACAAGTAAAGTACATCAAAACTCAGCAGATCTAAACTCAAACTCCAGTTCAAGATAAAAAACAGGGTTTATTCCATATGGCAGCGATAAAAATTATAAAAGTAGGTATTATTGCACAGAACAATGGTAAGCGCTTTCACCCATAAGGGCTTCCTCAAACCATAATAATCTCTAGGTAAACTGTTAAACTTTTAAAGGGAAAAAGGCTCCAAAACAAAAGCTTCGTAACGGAACAGCCCCATAGCAAAATTCATTCATTGATTATAATATATAACCTGTGTAAAAAATAATAACATACATCAGTTATATAAAACAAATTAAAAATTAAATGAGTAATCTCTTTTACATGAAAACACATTAGTGTCACGAACAATAAATCATATGCATAGTAACTACCTGTCATCTGATTAATTAACTATCTAAACCCTCTAGAATTCAGAAAGGGCTTAAGTGGTACTTTGCCGTTAAGTCCTGGGTGTTGGTCTGCCCTTAGTCTAATGATCCATTTAGACTCCTGGGCTTTAGTCCTATTTCTTACATCACTACCCCTGGGATTCATGGACAATTCCTCAATGACCCTAAAACTAAGCCTATGTGTATCATCCGTGGCTGAAATATGCTTGGACAAAGCATTAACAATAGATCCAATCCTAATCTGGTAAACGTGTTCCCTGATCCTGTCCCTCAGTCTCCAGTCAGTCTTGCCCACGTAAAATGCAGGGCAAAAGGAACAGGAGGCGAGGTACACTACATGCATAGACATACAATCAGTACAGACTTTAAACCTAAACATACTACCCTGGACTGGATGTATAAAACAGTCATCCGAGTTGATATAGCCACAGAACTTACACTGGCCACAGGGAGAAGTCCCATGAGTGACACCTTCCTCCCAGTCATGCCTTGAGTAACATAGTATCTTCTTCAAGTTGGGTTTGTTCTTATATGCAAACTGTGGTGCACTACCTACCAATTCCCTCATCCCTGTGTCCACTGTCAGGATATCCCAGTGAGACCTAATCACATCCTTGATCTTACCTATAGCTCTTGTATAAAGCAACCTCACCCTAATCCCGTTATGGCCATGATCCAAGTCCTCAGATTCTGCAATTCCACAACCTGGATTAGCTCCTGACATATCTGAGAAATAGGGCGTAGCTGTACCAATTCTCGGGCCAGAAAGCCCATATAACCCTCTCTCAATATCAACATCCTTATAATCCCTGTACTTAAACCTTTTACATAAATCCTTCAACTCTAACTCAAAACCTTCCTGCTTAGGATTGTAACGGGACGTCCAAAGGGCCTGGCCTCTCACTATATTTCCAAAGATATAACCAGGATGCATACTGTGTCTATGTAGTAAGGCATTACGATGACAAGACTTCCTGTTCACCCCTGTATTCAACATACCACTATCTAGCCTTTCCACATAAACATCCAGAAAGGAAATCCAAGTATCAGAGAACTCATGGCTAAACTTCAAGAATGGGAATAAACGATTCACTTTATCAATAAATGCAGACAACTCATCAGCTGACCCTTGCCAGCCAAAAAACAAGTCGTCCACAAAATGTCTGTAAAACAAGATGTAAAGGGAAAACTCTTCCAAGGCAAACAAATGATCCATCTCCCATGCAGCCATGAAAAGGTTGGCATAGCTATTGGCACACAAAGTGCCCATAGCCACGCCATCCTGCTGCAGGTAACATTAGGAGTCGAAACAAAACACGTTGTTCTCCAGAACCACTTCTGTGAACAAGACCAGTAAGTCCAAAGTGGAATCACTAAATTCAGAGTGGGATTTAAGGTAGTCATGGACCATCTGGATCCCTACTTCATTAGGGATAACTGTAAACAATGATTGTAAATCCATCATGACCATGATATAAAAGAGGTCAGTGGGCACCTGTTTCATACGCTCATATAAGTCCAAGAGAAACTGCTTTGTATCTCTCAAGACATATCTATTAGCATCAACTACAGGATGCAAAAAGCTCTCCACATAAATCGAAAACGGTTCAGTAGACCACCCCCTGCCCACAACTATAGGCCTCATGGGTGGACAACAACTATCCTTGTGTATTTTTGGGAGGCCTTGTTTCAGGGGTATGAGGGGGTCACTGACCATCAGGTACTCAAATAACTCCTCTGTTATGACATGGCTCTTAAAAAGGTCTTCTAACATCCAATTAATCCTTTGAACATGCAACTCAACTATCTCATGATCAATAGCTCGATAGAACCTCTGATCATCTAGCATGTTCCTCATCGACTCATAATAGAACCCTTGATCCATGACTACTACCCCACCCCCTTATCAGCTGGTCTAATCACAATAGAAGTGTCATGTCTCAGTTTTGTTAGAGCCTTCCTTTGTGCATAGGTCAAATTCCCCTTCGCATTAGGGCACCTGCTCTGTCTTCCCATGCTATACAAATCATTCTCTACCATCTTACTAAATGCAGCAACCAAAGGTGGTATATTAGGAATATATAAACTCGGTCTCTTAAACTGTTTGGCATTCGATAACTGAGTCTTATCCTTGAATTCTAATTTAAGATAAAGATTTCTAATAAACAGTTTAAAATCAACTAACATTTCTGTAAGATCACTCTCACTCGTGAGAATGAAAGTCAATCCCTTAGATAAGACATTTATTTCCTCTCTTGTAAGGCAGCAGGAAGAGATGCTATGAAGTAACATGTCCCTGTTCTCTCCGGGTCTATATTAGAACACCGAACTTTCAAAATTTCGAGTGTTCTAATATCATATAAAATTTAAAACAGCAAACATACAGAATAGCGAATTTTTTCCTAGGGAAAAAAATTCACTGTTCCAAAACACATACACACAACACAAGCACACCAAACAAACAGCAATCCATACACATACACCTAAACTCTTATACCTAACCCTACACTAAACTATACATACACCACTAACTATCCACTTACCTTAACCCAAACCCTAACCTTAAGGTCCGTCACTATCGCACAGTCACCTCACCTGCGCCCTAACCCTAACTCACCTACCCCTCCCTAATCCTCATGTCCACACAATCACACACTTACCTGACCAGCGCCCTAAACCTAACTCACCTATTCCGCCCTAACCCTTATGTCCACACAATCGCACACTTAGCTGAACCCAACCCGTAACTTTCCACCACAGAGCTGAAAATACTGAAGCAACAGAAACAGACAACCAAATTCTTTCCCTAGGAAAAAAATTTGGTTTTCTGTTTATTCGATATTTTCAACGTTCGCTGAAAAAGGGCCAATATTAGAACACTCAAAATTTTGAAAGTTCGGTGTTCTAATATAGACCCTTCTCTCCCACATCCTCTTCAGGTTGGGGTTGCTCTGAGACTCGGCAGACAGTTTCTTTTTCTGTCTGCCCCTGCTCATAGATCTCGTCCCCCCCCCCCCGTGCACAACCTGTATAGGGAAAGGGCACTGAACACTACCACTCCCTTGTGACTCCACAACTGTAGGATTAACTACTTTTGAGTTAAGTTCCTTCCTTCTAACAATGGGCTCATGCATGGAGTGGTTGGGCACATCCCCAACAACACCAGTACTCAGTCACGTACCTCATTCAACACATTACTACCATTATGTGCATGTACGTCTTGTTGTACTGTTTCAATATTAACTTGCTGTTCATCACTAATAACATTTTTATTAATATTTTTAATATTTATTAATATTAATTATATTATTTTTTACACAGGTTATATATTGCAATCAATGGATGAATTTTGCTATGGGGCTGTTCCTTTAAGAAGCTTTTGTTTTGGTGCCTTTTTCCCTTTAAAAGTTTAACAGTTTACCTAGAGATTATTATGGTCTGAAGAAGCCCTTATGGGTGAAAGCGCTTACCATTGTTCTGTGTAATAATACCTACTTTTATCGCTTTTATCGCTGTCATATGGAATAAAACCTGTTTTTTATCTTGAACTGGAGTTCTAGCTTGGATCTGCTGAGTTTTGATGTACTTTACTTGTCCTAGCCTTGTGTCGTTCTTACACCAGGTTTTATTTGTTATATTTGTTTTTGGATTGCTGGTGGTAAGAGCGTTTACTCCTTGGGAAGTGTTTTTTGGAAATAAACAATCATGTGTCTTAAAGCTCTCTGTGGTTTATGACAAGTCACTGAAATGCATTTATATCTGATCACAACTGATTGATGAGGTCATATCAAAAAACATACTTACTTAAAAAAAATAATGAAAGCAAAAAAATGTAAAAGGAAAATAATCTGCTTATGCTGTCTTGTAACCAAAAAAAAACACTGTTACATTTAGTCCAAATCTATCTCTATAGTGGTAGTGTTATGGAAAGTTTTTCTAAGGTAAGGTGTAGAGTTAGTAGCGGCAGAGGGTATGGGTTAAGTTTAGCACACATTAATAAGGTGGACAGGGATCACTTCATCAGAGCTCAGTGAGATGGTCTGCATAATGAAAGGGGTCACTGACACCAAAATATGATAATTAGTGGCATAAAAGGGGTTTGAATCCCATCAATGTCAGCCAATATGTGAGGAAGGGAGTCTCACACAGCCACCAAAAATAAAGAAAAGGTCCACAGTGTCTTCCAGTGCCCCTTACTCATGGTAAATGCCTTTTGTACAAGTTATTTTTACACACAGAAACATGCACACAAAAAAACACACAATTCCCAGAGAAGGCGGTCAAAATTCTTGTGTTACCAACAGCTCTCTTCTTGGCATAGTTGCACTACCACCACTCTGGAATGGCCAGGGATATCCAGTTATCATCACTATCAACTCCCTTTTTCCCCATTTGGTCCAGGTGTTGCATCTATCATTACCATCTTTTTGGATTCAACACCACTCTCTTACCTTCTTTGATGGTCATACCTAAATGTTGCAGGTCTTCTCTCACACGACCCATTCATTTGCTACATGCCCTTGTTTCTTCTTGCCTTCTTGCTGTGTCTCCCAAATCTTCTTCACCACTCTATCTTCTCCTTTTCTGAATATGTGCCTTCACCACTATAATCAGTTCTCTTTGACTTTCTCTACATCTGGAGCTACTTTGGCTTCTGCTCTGATGTCTTCATTTCTACATTTGCTCTGCAATATGCATCCTACCAGCCATCTCAGGCACTTTGTCTCCATCACCTTTAGCTTCCTCAACTGCTCTGCATTCACTGCACATGTTTCTGTACCATACTGTAGCACTGGTCTCATCACTGCTTTATATACCTTACGTTTCAGCTTCTTTAGCTTTCTTCCGTCACACACTACCAGTAACCCTCTGTGCTAGTTGGCTGCAGCCCCTTTGATTCTAGCTCTAGTTATCACCTGCTCTTAATTAACTAAATATGGAATCATACACCTTAATATTTCCCTGGTAGTAGGACCAAATAATCTAGCTAAGTAGAAACACAAACCACAGCTTGGTACAGTGATAAATGCTAACTCCCCTCTCAGGCAATAGACAGCAATAATGTGTATATACATATATATATATATATATATATATATATATATATATATGTATGTATATATATATAGTAAAAAAAGACCAGCTGCAATATCTTAAAAGTGAACAAAAGTGAATAAACTCTACCTAAGCAGTAAGGCACACAGTACAGTACACATTCAATAAATAAAGGAATGAAAATGTGCATGTGGAAGAATAAAACATTTGGTTAAATACAAAGGAATTTTATAGCAAACATCTATCTAACCATGACAGCTACATATATCTAACTGTCTAGCTTAAAGAGTATTGAAACCTTTACTGTTATTTATAATTTAACAGTAGATGACAGGCAGACACTGCAGACAGCAAACATAGAGAGAAGTGGTCACCTCAATATTTTCCAAGAATAATAATCCCCAATATTATTACACATTTCAATTCCAGAGTTGTATTCCCACAAACCATTGCTTCATTTCTTTTTCCAGCTGTTGACTTTCCCACAGCAAAAGTAACTAAACAAGTTTTTCCAAGGCCTCTTCATAAATTACTCATTTATTTTTACAGCTGATATGGGTTGGGTTTGAAAAATATGTGTTTGCAATCCAAGTAGCAATGCTATGGCAATAAGTTATGAATTCATCCATGATCATCAGCATCTATTACAGTTTTCAAAAGCCATGCCGATTCCTTCTTTGGGAAAAGTGTCTTTATGATAAATCATGGTGGTACTGGGCTTCTTGACAACCTTTAATAAGGCCATGAGCCTACTGAAGCATTAAGCACTGAACACTGAATCATTATAGAATAAAATGCTTATGTTATCTTATGATCTGTTTGGAGGGTGCATGCATTAAGTTTTGTGGCAGGTGCCATTTTATGTGATCATGGAGGAGTATGGTAAGAGTGATTTCCCCCATCTGCACTGTTGCATAATCTTGGAGTTAGTATATATCAAGTTGGAAGGTGTGGGGGTGCAAGTGGTCTTGCCACCCTGCAAAAGCATTTATTTTAGAGGTTTTAATGGATCAAGAGCTGATGTACATTTCAGCAGCCACCACTGAGACAAATACTCAGACAAATACATGCATAGATACTTTATGTAATAATATATTGCTGCTCTGTAATTTAAGCTTTATATCTCGAGTATTATTGTGCACTAAAATTAAAAATTAGGGGAGAGGCAGAGTATCAGATGCTTTGCAGTGCCCAAAACTGTGAGTGTGGAAATACAGCAAACACACTGTTCATCAAAAACAAGGACTTTTAATTTGCTTTTACTCAGTTTAAACTTTGCTATATAATTACCAAGAGAGCAGAGCATTACATAAGACTTAGTTTTGTAGCTACTGTTAGAGCGTGGTTGTTGGTAGTGAGTATCTTAGATTAAATGCATTCAATTCTTCATTTATAGTTGTTTATAGAAACAGAGAAACTTTTAACTACAGCAAAAAGAGACTGCATTACCATCTGACCTTAGGCTGTTGACTCCACTCTATTTTTTTCCAGGAAAACAATAAACTGATATACTAACAGGTTCACTTCTAATTGACTGTTAATACAAATAACAGGGTAAGGAAAAAGTTTGGTACTTGAACTGTTCAGTCTTGTAATCACCTTGAAGAGGGTGATTTAGCTGGGAATAAGTTGTTTGTTCTTACATTGAGCTTGAGGGTCCTTTTTTGCTGTGCTTTTACATTAAGAGGCCTAAGGTCATCCATCTTGTGGCAGGTGTTTGCCTGATCTATCTGAGCTGGGAAGCACTCCAGAGGAGCTCAGAGTGTAATCGTTTTATTGGCCAGATGGCTCAGGAGTTAAATTTCACTTTCATTTCTTCTTCTATGAATTAGGCATGTTTGTGCAGAGGCAGAGCTGCTCACTTCGCAGAGGCTGGCATTGTCCTGTACAAATGCAAACACCTGGACAGTTAGGTTTAACTATAAAACTAGTACTATGACTGTAACTTGTAATTTATTGAAGAACTGTGCGGAGTTAAGCTCATAGCAGCTATCCTGTGCATCAAATAGCACTAATACCATACCCTAACACTATTCAATATCATATCCTAGCAATATTCAACTCTTTTCCCTAACCCTATAGGCCACTGTAGGAGAATTTTGCAAAACCTAGTACTTAAACCGTAACAGCCCACCCTAAAACAGGTCCTGGCAACATGGATATGCAATATCCAAATGTCTCCATAGCCAGCTTGATATATATTCCAAACACATGCTTCTGGAGCGTTTCTCTCTGGGCCTCCACTAAAAATAGGATCTGTCCTAGTCAGACTTTCCTGGTTCAACAAATGTTAAATAAATAAATAAAATAAATATATAAATATTGGCATCTGAAGAGTTATTTAGAGAAAACACATTTGTTTTGTGTCTTATATTAAACACTTTATACCTGCCCTGGTGTTTTTAGCCATTGCTTGCAGTTGGATATTATTTATTGTGTTTGACTCGTCACTTTCCTGAAAGTCCTTTCTTTGGGATTTATAAGATATGGGCATCTTGAGACAATGTAGCAATTGTCTTATCAACGTATCAACTTTCTAATCCTTAAAGAAACCAACACTGTATGTGAGAGGTGTACATACACAACTTCCTTGGAGGCAAAAATCTCACTTGCAAAAAGTTGTCAAGAAGAACACACACTACATCCACCACACATAGTGTCCCCACATGCATAGACCATCTTATGCTGAGGGGCACTAGAAAGTAATTTTCTTAAACCTCAAAGACCTCCTAAACCTGCAAATGGCAATGCTTCTCCTTTTCAATCTGTAAAGCACACACCAAAAGCAGCACCAAACACCATAATACTACACCCAATGGATCCCTGAAAACAAAACCCATAAGTCAAGCATACAATTTACTCAGGTTTTTGTATAAGGAATTACATTATATGACACAGATACCCCACTCACCAGACTGGACAAAGAGAAGATTACAGTCAGTTGCTTATCTGGAGCTAGGATCATCCAAGTTACACATGCACTCAAGTCTTTTTACCACAGGTACCTGTATAATTCTATCATAGTCCATGAGGGTGTAATGACCTGAGATGTATCTTTTGGCCCTGTGTGAAAAGAGACATTATGGGCCTCTCTGAATAGGTGTCTCAGACAGGTATGTGCCTTACATTGAGCAGCACTGCATTTTCACCAAAGATGATGCCACAGTATGAACAAAAATGATTGAGTTAACAATTGGCTTAGTTTCTGGTGTCAATCCTGAGGGGATTCAATATCTGTCAGTCTTGTAGGGCATGGTCAACAGGTCACTGTGCTTTGCCAAAGATGGCCTGTACCTGCCCCCCCCCCCCGGGCTTCCAGATTTTTTGGCTAATAGTTTATCCACCCATTACAGCCTTTTTAGGCAACCCAGGCTAATTACTCCATAGATAAGACACCCTAAGTGTTGACCCAGTAGTTAGAGATCTGGAAACATATGTTGATAGTAATCTGGCCTTTGTTCAACATTTAGTCAAGATGGCAAGAAAATCATTCTATATTTCCTAACTTATAAGTAAGTGTATGGCATCTAGGTTCAAGGAAGTTATAGTATCACTCTGCTTAGCCTTTATTTGACCCATCATTGAGTACAGTGCCCCCTTTGGCATGTACCTCAGTAGGCATATGCAGCAGTTGAAATGCCCACACAGGTTCCTCACCAAGAAATTCCAGGGCAAAAACGCATTGTCTTGTACAGATCACCTTAGAGCCCTGCCTCTATACTCTGTCTCCTACAGATTGTTGAGAGGTAATCTGGGCTTAGTATATAAAGCATCTCTGATCCAGCCCTGTTAGAGCTTTTGCACATTCACAAAATGAACAGTAACAAAAACATTAGATCCAGGGATTTAAACTTTGCTTGAGACATAAATAGAAGATGCTGGCGAGACAGATGTGTCTCAAAAAATCCCCAGCCTTTGGAATAGGCTCCCCATCCATGTGAATAGAGTCTATCCCTAACCCTGTTCAAACATAACCTTGACCACTGGAAGGGTAATTGTAAGTTCATCCGAGCCTGGCACCCATGTTTCTTATAGACAGAGGCCAACAGTAAACATTTGCTAACTAACACTGGATTGCAAATTGTGAATTCACCCCGCACTGGTCTCCGTGTCTCCTAAAGACAGAGACCAATAGTAAATATTTACTAACTAATATAGCCCCCCATAATGTTTTAGCAACCCACCTAACATATCCCACCAATTTAGACTCACGTGTCATAAGAGGACATAATTGGATTGGGTTGTGTGGCTAGGCTTATAAAGAATCTGGTGGTCATTAGCCTAGTATATACTTATGAACCTATGTAATGTCTTCCTTAAGTCTTGCACTGATCAAGGACAATGGGGCACTCTGCTGTGTAACATCAGACATCTCCATAGACAGGATAAGGATAGACATTCAGGTGAGCTCCACCAGAGATCTACCAAGACAGACAGATCAGACTATGAGGGCTGCCCAGGTTCACATGGGTGGTTCAACAGAAATGAAGAAGGAGAGGCCATTCTAGACTTCTATCTAGGAAATGGCTTGATGATGACCAACATGTGGTTCAGCAAAAGAGACAGTCACAAGACCACATACAAGAGTGGCCAACATGCAACTCAGGAAGACTTCCTTCTAGTAAGGAAAAGGCAATGAGGTAGAATCAAGAATTACAAATTTATCTGCGGGAAGCCCACTGCATAAACCATTGATGGCCACAATCAGCTACAAGCAGTGGTCAGTGAAGGCCTTATGGTCAACAAAGACTAGGCTGACGCCTGGAAGTTAGCAGAAAAGAAAGCACAAGAGTTCAAGGAAATACATAGGACTCTAGCACCTCAGAAAGAAGAGGAAATAGATGGAGATGAAGAAGAATGCTATTATCTCAATATATGGTATGGAAAGGAGTACAGGAAAAAGTGGGAGATAGAAAAGATGGACCAGGGTAAGAATGAATACTGGTCAGCTGACAAAGATGATAACAGACCAGTTGCAACAGCAGAGAACAAGGCACCAGACTAACTCTACCTTCTTCTGGAAAGTGACTCAGCGGATGGCACAAAGAAACTCTCAGGCTGGATGCCAAAGACAGAAAGATGAAGAAGATAGTCAGACACCCTTCGTAAGGGATGCTAGTAACAACCTGCTCACCAGTCTGCAGGATGTGAAAAGCAGATAGAAGCAATACTTCCAGCAGTTTCTGAATGAAGAAAATCCAACAGCACTGCCTCAGTCACAGCCTATGCTGAAACAGTAAGAAGATCCCACCACAGAAGAAGTAAGAACAACGCTAATGAAAATGAAGATAGGAAAGCAGCAGGCTCAGATAAGGTCACAGCAAATATAATCAAGATTTTAGGTGAGTTAGGCGAAATGGGTCCTGAAGGTACTCATAGCAGTATGGAGAGTATCCCAGATGACCAGACAATATGCATTCTAGTGCCAGTGTACAACAACAAAGGGGACATTCAAAACTGTAGGCAGTACAGTTATCAGACTCCTTCCACACTACACGAAAGTGCTGGAGAGGATGACTGATGGAAATGGAGAGTAGTAGAAAGAAAGATGGGAGATACTCAGTTTGGTTTAAGATCAAGGAGCAACACAACTAACCCAATGTCTACAGTGAGACAAATGGTTGAGAAGAAGCTAGAGAACAGGAAAGATTCCTACTGGGCATTCCTAGACTTGAACAAAGTATATGACAGGGTCTCAAGAAAGCTGATTTGGGTAGTCCTACACTGGTTTAAAGTCCTGCAAACACTGATAAAATTAGTGCAGGCATTAATAACTTAGTAAAAAACAGTTATAAAGAAAGGACCTTAGTGTAAAATAATTTCCAACCGAAAACTTCAGCAGCTGAGTACCCCATCTTGCACTGCTTTCCACTGTTGCTAATGAAATGGACTGTTAGTAGTGTAGGTTAATTAAAGCACAACATTTAAAGTACCAGTAGCTTGGTAGCACTGACAATAATTATGATTATTTAGATTCCTTCTACCAATGTCATGTGAAGTATCAACACAGGATAGATCACTCCCTCAGCACTGCATGCTCAGCACAAATGCGGCTATGTTTAATTGGGACAATGTTAGGATAACACAAAAGTAAATTATACTTTTAATTCTCAGAGTTTCTCTTAGGCATAATGCCCGGTACTGTTAATGCAAGATATCACATAGCCTATATCAAAACAGGCAGCAACTGCATAACATATTTAAGGATGCAACCACAAGTATTTGAGGACTGCAGAATCCATCGCTGTCTTTTTTGTATCATCACAGTAAAGTATTTCACAGCAGACTGCAAAAAAAAAACAAACAAAAAAAAAAACAAGATAATTATTTAGCAAAAGTATTACAGTCATTATTTGTTTAAAATTATGGTGTGCTAAACAGGGCTGTGCTGAAGCCACTAAGATTTGCATATGATTCAGATGAACTTATAGAATTATAGTATTTCAACCCGTTCATATGAAGAATAATATTAAAATAAATCTGAATATTCATGACATTTAAATTAGCCATCAGTGTCAGAAAGATGTCTCTGAACCTTGAGCCTTTGATTATCACACATTTACATGCACTATTCTAGTGCATTGGGTTTAGCAACATGCAGACACAGACTAGCATGAAGGAGGTCTGGAACATTTATTCATCAATAAGAATGCCATTGTTGCAGACATGCTGCAGCCTGACTTATTTAAAAATGCTAAGTGTTTACTAATCATGAAAAATTATTCAGGAAAGAGGTTGGAAATTAAGTACAAAAAAACTTTACAGCATCCAACACTTTTGTAGGAAGACAAATTCAGCAGAGGGTATAGATTTCTCAAAAAGCAAAGAGACCATTACCCTATTAATGATGTGGTAAGTGAGCTGTGGCTATTCAGCCTAACTGAGTTTACAAGCTAATAATAGGCAAGAGTATGGTGTATACAAACAATACAGCCATTTGACAGCAGACTTCAGTCTGGCACAACTGGTAAGGGAAATACAAACAACAGGTCTACAAACAACTGGGAACTATGTTTATTTAGTGCAATTATAAATCCTATGACTACAGTGCATGTGTTCTGTGTAAGTGAATTTCGTTAATTTCTTTTAAAGGAGGAAGGTACATACCAGTATACAGCTGTGTGACTTTTGTTTGTACTGTTACCCCCTTCTTTAATACCATACATTAAAATGCATATGTTAACAAATTAAATTTCTTCCAAGAGGTTAACAAGCATCTTCTGTACAAGTGACAGCAGAATCAAGTAGATCCTGTTGCACACTGAACGGCTGCTTTTTAAATGTGAAATTCCTGTCCATTTCGTTTACTTCTACAAAAATGTAAAACACTGAAACTGAAACTTACCTCATGCAAACACACTTATGTTTTATTATTTCACTGCTGTGAACTTGTTTCTACAATATCTAGTGTAGAGACAGCATTCTTAAGTCATCCTCATTCAAAGCCCCCAACTCCCCCACGGTTTTGTAAAACCATTGCCATGATATTACTGGCTGTAATTTACTCATGAATAAAATTAACTTTAATCATATTTCGAACTGTTTTGTCCTAAGCAGGCAAAATCTAACATAAAGCACAATAAACCAGCAGTAGCTAAGTAACCATAATATATGTTTTGGTTTTCCTTGTCATTGCACTTCCTGAAGAGTTTGCATGTTTGTAGCAGAATTATCTATTCATAAAGAAATTAAAGCAGACGATTGAAGCCCATCTTCTGAGCAGTGACGACAGATCCTCATTTTCAACAACAATAGAGGGCATGTAGGAGTCAGCTCATTAGAATATCTGTGGCTCTTTTCTGTTCTTTCTGCAATAAAGCCCCCATAATGTCAGTTGTCAGTTATTAATGACAATTAACTAGTAATCAGCAGTGTGACTCTTTGAGGTGGTCTCTGGCTGACAGGTGAAGAAAGAGAACATTGAGCAGTGCCATGCAGTGACATGGAACCATTGAGGGGAGCATGGCATTTCCATAAATTATTTCAGAATTAAATCTGCTTTATGAATTCTATGAAAGCTTTGGCACAGTCTTCAGTCGTCTGAAAGTTTTAGATGGTATCTCTTTTGACATGCTGACATACATTAGGACTAGTGCATAAGAATCCATTTACAATGACTAAAGTATTAACAAAGAATGAAAAAGTAAGCTGAATAATGCTTGACAAAGTACAGTTTGTGAGGGTACCCAGTCAGAAAAGGTTCTTATCTGCCTTAAAAGTAAAAATATACATCCCCAATATCTCTAATTGCTTTATTGTATGTTTCACAGGCAAAAATGAAACATTCACGTAGCAAGCCCTTTGTGAAGATATGCATGCCTAGCTCTGAAATTGTATAACAAAGCAGTTATTCAGTAGTCCCCTTTATCACTTATCATCGCATTATCCCTTGCATTCTGTGCTTGTTTTCACTTTGCAGCTTACTGTTTCTGTCCGTTTGTGTCTTACCCATAGACAGACATTAGCAACATGATACCCAGAGCCTGCTGCCACACCAAAGCCACAGCTATATGCTTCAATGTGCATTCCTGCGGACTATTATGTTCTGATCTAATTTAAAACAATACATACAATTTTTACAAAGACATATCAAATAAGAAAAAAACATTTACATCTAAACAGCTTACTAGGTCAGTATGAGATTAAAACAAACAAAATAGGACAAAGGACTTCTACAGCAACTAGAAAGTAGGTGATGACCACCATGCTGACCACCTCACACAGGTTTCTCAGGAATAGATTCTGGTTGCAGGATGAAAATGTAGACAAGGGCTAGGAGCTACCTCATCCATATAGCTTACATATTTGTTCATTCATTCATTCATTTATTTATTCATCATTGTCATCACATCATACCTCCTTTATCACTTCAGGTGTATGAGGGAAATGGAGTCTATACAAGGAATCAAAGGGTGCAATGCAATGAACTACTCCTTGACTGAATGCTAACCCCTTGCAAGACACAGTCACATCCCTACACACCATGCACATACACATTGTTTTGGTACAATTTAAGTGTCTTTTGCACATCCAAGAGAACTTTTGTCTTGGTCTTTTTTTTTCTGGCACATTCTCTAAGACAGTAGGTAAACTGAAGATCCTTTAAATTGCTTGCTTATTTATTTGTTTGTGTGTGTGTGTGTGTGTGTATGTGTGTGTGTGTGTGTGTGTGTGTGTGTGTGTGTGTGTGTGTGTGTGTGTGTGTGTGTGTGTGTGTGTGCTGTGCATACAAATGTACATGCTTTATAGCTTGCTCACATGATATCAGAAAATTATTAAGAAAACCAACTAGAATGGCACATTTTAACCTGGCATCTACAGAGAAGTATGCTTTAATAGCATTAAGAGAAAACAAAAAAAGAAGGTATATAAAAGATGGCAAGTGCAAAATTATTGTGATCAGAGATTGTGATAAATATAAAGGAAAAGTTTAGTCCATTTTTGAGAATGATGAATTTTATGAATTAGTAGAAGAAATGGGAATGCAGCTTACCAATACATGGACTTAGTGTTTTCCTCTTATAGGTTCAAAGGTAGGTACTAGGCTATCTGCCCAAGGGCCTAAGTAAGCCTAGCCAACAAGGTTCCATGGCTTACGCCACCCAAGAAAGTTAATTTCTTGTGCCCCTGTCGAGCAGAGCCACAGAAGTGATCCCCAAAGTATATTTCCTATTTCCCATCTACTCATCAAGATTTTTCTTTAAGAGTGCTAATGAGGAACTTTGCTTGACATAGATGGGTAGCTTGTTCCAGAATATAGGAAGTCTCTGGGACAGGAATCTATCCCTCCAGCATGTCCTGTTTATTGTGGTGACAAAATTTAGGTCCCTAGAGCATGAAGCTTGGAGGGATTGGGATTTCTTTAGGTGTAGCATGTCCAACAGCTCTGGGTTTAACATAGCTTTATATGTTAGGCAGAGATCTCCTCGGAGTAGGCGATATGCTACAGAGTAAAGCTGGAGTTATTTGAGATGGTCAGTGTAGGGCATCTGTTTGAGGCCAGTACTCCTCTTTGTGAGGTACGTCTGTGGCTTTTCCAGCTGCTGCAGATGTCTTGTGAGGTACATTCCAAAAGGGTCGTTGTACTCTATAATGGGTCTAGTCAGTGCCGAGTAGAGGGGAACAATGACCTCTTTTTTCCTGGATGAGAACCCTTTTGTGATGAGGTGTGCCACATAGAAGAATTTCCTGACTACTATGGCAATGTGATTATCAAAGGAAAGACTACTGTCCACCTGGGTCCCAAGGTCTCTTATCACACATTCGGCATTAAGTAGACTGCTGTTTATGTGATAGTTCATGGGTACAGACTTTTTCCCAAAGGGGATGACAATGCACTTTTTGGCATTGAGCTTGAGGCCATGTCTCTAACACCATGCATCTATCTCAGTGAGGCCCTTCTGTAGGATGTCCACATCATTTGGGGACTCGACTATGGCTCCTAGTTTGCAGTCATCTGCGAACTTCATTAGCCAGAGGCTTTCTGTGTTAGCCTGTACATCAGAGAAGGGGCTCTTCACAGCTGACCAATAGCTGCCCCCCTAAGGCCTCTACTGAACCAGTGAGTCTACCAGGCTTCTGTCCTCTCCCACACAAATTGTGACCTATTCTTGGGATCATTATTGAGACCGAGGTACCTAGGGCACCAATATCCCAGCTGCCTTAAGGGCAATGCCTCATGCATGACCTCAGCCCCCTCGAACAGGAATCATCAACAAGGTGAGTCTGAGTGTATGCCCTACCCAATGGTATGGGTATACCCATTGTCCCCTTAAAACCTCCTCAAAAGCCCTAGCTGCAGCCTGAACCAATAATCAGTGCTATAGTCAGGGCTTTATCACTCTACACTACAATACTGGTGTATGGACTTGGAATCACTGGATTTGGTGCATAGTGACATAGTGATCCTAATTGGTATGGCACGTGACATGTTAAGTAAGTTGCATAACTTAAAAGTAAACACTAAGAAACATTTGATTTTCTTACTCACTGCTAATATTGTTTTCCTTCTGTTATTTTACTAGAAAGAGGGACTAACTTGGGTTGCGCTTCTTTTATCTAAAAACAAGGGTATTAATGTTGATTGTAGTATATTGGTGTTGGTATAAAAAATTTTTTATTATGTTTCATGGAACACAGACATACACACGCACACACACACACACACACACACACACACACACACACACACACACACACACACACACACACACATATACACACACATATATATATATATATAAATATGTATGTATAGGCAGAAAAAAAAGAAACCGATGAGTAATAATGGGAACATCTTCAGCACACAGTTTTGCAAATTTGGTTACGAATGGTAGAGAATGTGTTTGTTTAAATCAGGAATTTCCAAGTGTGTTATTTTTATGCCAGATTTATTGATGTTTTTCTAATGGGCACAATCAAGTAGAAGATTTATAAAATGCAATGACTGATATTACTAACTTTCTGAAATGTATTTAGATTGGACTGCAATTCTTTTTCCTATAAGGTTTATTTTTTTGAATGGACTGCAATTCTTCTTCCTAAAAGGTTTATAGAGAAGTGGCTTTCACAAATAATCACATTCATGTACATGGTAGGATTCTTCTACATGTGAAACAGAATGGGATAAAAAACAAGCAATTGCATTACCTAAATTAAAATGTAATGAGTCAGAATTCAATACAGATCTTCAATTATTAATATTCCTACAGAAAGGGGCTATAGTAAGGATTTTATTTTGGAAATTTTGGGTGATATCCTACAACAGAGAAATTCATTATACCAGTTATTATTGACTAAGCAGATAAAAATATATTCCAGGGCTGAAAAAGTTATTGAGAACAATTTTGTACATTTCTTTTCAAGTATCTACTGCATGGACAATAGTAAGTAAAATGGAGTGTAGATAAGTGGAATATACTGGAAAGTTATCCACAATTTATAACAAAACTTGGATCTATTCCTTCATTTATTGGTAAGAAAAGGAAAAATAAAGTAACGAAGGAAGGAAGGAAGGAATAATATGCACGTTAACAGCTTAATGTATACACAAAAGTAATATTTGCATACTGGTTACACAGATTGTCTAATTTTAAACCATTTTAACTCTACTTATGGCAGCTTTCACAGATATAACTGTAACAGTAATTTAGTAAAATACTGTGCCATGAGATTTGTAGACGATTCTACTAGGAAATACCAAAAGAAAGATAAGTGAAAGGATAAGTGAACACATGTATGCAATTAAGGCAAACAATGGCAGCGATGTACTTTTTAAATATTCTGTGGTTTGTCCAAACTTTAATAGACTATTGGTTTTCACTTTAGATCCTGTAAGACTTGATGGTTGGTGTGGAGACATATTTGAACAATATGTTTGCAAGTAAAACAGTTAAGGTGTCAGACTAAGGTAAAAGGTAGATTTCCTCCAGAACTGAATGTTGACCTAAAAGTATTTCTTAATAATCTGTTCACAAAGTAAACAAGCATTAGTTTTAGAATGCATTGGAAAACATAGACAATATTTAATGGCTGGTGCAACACAAGTTATGTATTTTGTATTATTTTAAAATGATACTGCGGAGAAGTACTTTAAACTGCAGCTATTAGTTAATTGCTTTGCGTATATGAGTCATGTGACTGCATTTAAGATTAATTTAGATGTTTTTCATCTCTTATGCTGTATAGGAATGAAAGCACTTAGGTCAGTATTGAATAAAGAATGGCTATCTTATATTTTCCTTATTTCAGTGTTATTATTTGGTTAAAGTATCTGCTCACTTGGCTTTGCAGTTTCAAAACAAAACAAACATCACCTTCGTAACAGCATTCTGTATACACAGCCCTTCTGGATTATAGATTGCCTTATAACCAAAAAGAACTCCAAGGAGGCAGGGCTCAAAAAAAATCCAAGATGTAAGGCTTCTCTCAGTCCCAGCTTTTGGCTCTAAAACTTGTATTTCTGCAAGGTATAAGCCACAGATTCACTACAACACAGGTAAACCCTTTCCAGTGATTCTGCTCTAAGGAACTAGCTTACTGAGTTTACCCCTCCAATATATTCCCTTTTATATCATAGTAATTTGAAATTAAGACCTTGTGATCTAGCTAATTGCTGTGACCATATTGCCACACTATTGTGAGTACACATTAAAGACACTTGCACATTTCTATTACCAGTGTACTACTGTATCTATAGTGACCGTATTTATCATATATATATATATATATACATATATATATATATATATATATATATATATATACACACATACATACACACACACACATATACATATATATATATATATATATATATATATATATATATATATATATATATATATATATATATATATATATATATATATATATATATATATATATGGGTCTACTTTTCTTGATCGAAATTTCAAAATCTCGAACAACAAAAGTAGAAATCCACTTAAGCAAAAGTGCACTACATCGAAAGTGCGCTTTCCCAAAAGCCGATTCACCGAATCAGAAAAAAAAATACTTTAAACACTATTTTGCAGGGGGGACAAGTCCCCTGCACTATGGAGGGTTGTGCCCCCCACCCCCTACTGAAATATACTAACTCCAAGATCACACTACAGTGGCAAAAATGATATATTTCCTTATCCCCACTGTAATGTGCTTTGGTGAATCGGCTTTTGCGAAAGTGCACTTTCGATGTAGTGCACTTTCGCTTAAATGGATTTCTACTTTTCTTGTTCAAGATTTTGAAATTTCAATCAAGAAAAGTAGACCCATATATATATATATATATATATATATATATATATATATATATATATATATATATATATAGATATTACTCAGGGTCATATAATATGCTAACAGAATCGGACCTCAGGAAGCAGCATATGCTAACAGAATCGGACCTCAGGAAGCAGCTTCATAGCCTTAATCCTTTGAACTAACTGCCAGACTGGAGAAGCACTCATCATAAATTGTGTTCCTTAATCTTACAGTATAAGATGTTTCATGTGAAGCCTCTCAACATGAAATCAAGTGCCCTAGTCCTACAGTACAGGACCAGTTTTCTCCATTTTCTATTTACCCATTTTGGCTGAATTACTATTTCCCATTAATTTCAATGGAATGCAGTAATTACATTTTTGTAAGCTGTCTGTTGAATAGGATTTAACATCACTTACATATCTTTTTAACTAGGTTGTGATATCAGTGTTATTTTCTGCTGCATTTCTGGAGCATTTTTTACATTTTTCTTCCTTTATAGTCCCTAGCAAATTTGTTGTTTTACAACAGTAGTCCAGTGAACGTTATATGCCAATATATTAGATTTATAGTTTATTATTATTTTAGTTATCTTAATATTGTTTATTTTAGATAGTTAGAATATTGTCATTTTTGCAAGTAATTCCATGTTTGAATAGGCTTGTGATGACCCACCACTGAACCAGTAATCAAGGAGTCTCAATCCTCACACTAGTGGGGGACGTACACTGAGAGGATGACAAGGTACACACACGGTATTTCCAGATGTAGCTTTCTACATCAAGTGCAATTTCCCTTAAGGGCAGACAGAGACCACAGTCTGTCCAGGGCAGGTTTCTCCCGATTTCTTCAGATCCCCAATAAGACTCCCCACAGGCACAGCTATAGGGTTGAGATCTCAGCTGAGTGGCCAAGTCAAGACCTCCAGCACCCTCTCTGTCCAACTAATGCTTCGTGTTCCTGCCCAAGTAGCTGACACACACACTCTTTGAGGTTTGATTTACACACACACACACACACACACACACACACACACACACACACACACACACACACACACACACACACCTGGGTAAGGCTGGCACAGGTTTACTAGCTATGCCCCCTTTTGCCCAGACTATAAGGTAGTTATCACTGCCACCAGCCAACTCCTTATCGGCTACTTTAAGGCCCTTAACAAAGAGTGTCTGATCTTACTGTGTAATACTAATATTAATACATATGGTAGTTTGACCAAGAGCAAGGATATTAGGAGTGGCACATAGTATCAACAAATAAATATGCAAGTAGTCTCAGAATTTAAATATTTCTAGACAGATCAGCCACAATGAACGGTTTAAATATATTTAATAATAAATAATAAAAGAAGAAGACAATGCTCAGTATATATATTCACAGTGATATCAGTGTTCAAAACCACAAGAAATATTTAAAACAACATTGCAGGTCAGTCTCAAATAAATAAAGAAAAATATCTAAACTAACCTTTGCTATAATACTGACTAATTAATTACTGATTAGGCTGTTTAGGGTTTAAAACCAACATTTATTTAACATTGTGTCCTGGTAAGATAAACAACCTGTATAAACATCTTTAAACAGTGGATAGATTTACTTACATGTTTTTAAATTTGACATTATATTAAGTATAGTATATATTAATTAAGTGGTCAATAAATATTTATTATTGTTATTCTAGTATTGTTAGTTTTTATCTATGATGGAATAGGTTTTATACAGCCGTATTTTTAGAAAAGTACAAATAAATACATAAATGTTTTATGAATTGCTTTTTACTACCATTAACAAAATGCCTAATATAGGACTTGGTGAAGAACCTTACTTTGTGAATGTGAACTTAATTGATGACAATTAATTAATTACTTAGAAGGCTATTAAAACCAGGTGTAATGAGATTGGTTGCTGTCTGATGAAGTTCTACTACTCAGTGGGACGAAAAACGCTGTGTAGTGTTTCACAGTATATGTTGTTCTAACCTGTTTTAACTCTGGTTTAAAATAAAAAGCTGTTTGCGACTTTGTGCACAGAGCGTTTCCTTAGAGGTTGGCTTAACCACTTTTTCGTTAGTGGTGATTGCATTTTTCCTGGTTTGTTCGTGAGTACTCGTTGGTGGCCAACCACTAAGAAATGGACGTGAATATGGAAGGAGATGACCTATCTCAAGGGAACCTTACCCAACTACTTGAGCTAATCAACAAAAGGATCGACCGCTTATCGGAGAGAATGGATAACGTCCCTAACTCCAGCGGAGATCAAAACAGTACAGCAACCAGTTCCGGTATGGCAGTTCCGGGTTTACAGCAAACTAGTAATGGCATCAAGGCGGCCATGCCTCAGCGTAACCGGCACGGTGAGGCAAATGGGAGTGTAAGGTGTAGGAGTGCTCCGAAGCAGTTACCTGGTACCAGTTTTAATGTTGGAACATGGCTCAACCTAGAACTGGATATGGACAATGTGCAGGCAAGTGACGATGTTGTACATTTAAACGATAATGTAAACGAGCGTTCTTTTGTTGATAAACTAAAGTTGTTTGATTCCAAACTGTTCAAAACTAAAAAATTACAGTTGGAATTGAACTATTTCAACAAATGTATTAAGGAGAAGATCGTCCCTAAAGGGTTGAGGCATTACTCATACCCTTCGGGGTTAATTCACGGCTCTGAATTTTTTAACGAGTTAACAGACTTGTACAATAGACACGGTTTAGAAGTCATGCAATGCATGGCTAAACACTACCAATCTGACTTGGAAAAGGTAATGAAAGAAGCTGCAGCTTTGGAGCACGATGTAAAAACAGACATTGACTTTTATAGAAATGAATTTGAGTATGATAGGATCCTTTCAAGCATAACACAACAGATGGTGAAATTAAAGTCTAACAAAACTAGAAAACTGCAAAGAGATTTAAAGGCTTATCACGAAGGGGTGGCTTACCCCAAACCTTCACTGCCCCAGGAAAAGAGTAATAAAAAGAAATATTCTGGTAACCAAACAGTAACGAGAGACCAAGGTGGCCAGAACTTTAATAGAAATACCCCTAACCATTTGGAGTCAATAACTGAACCAGAAGCTGGGGGGTATGTTAATGAGGGTGATATTATTGAAGAAGACTTTAATTATGAAACAACGAACCAAATGTATTTTGCTGATAATAATGTAACTCACAACCAAGCACCACAAAAAAACTTCAGAGGGGGGAGGGGGGGCAACTGGACCTCGAACCGGTCACAGGGGGTCAATCGGCGGTACAATACCCGCAGCAACAGCAACAGGTACAATTGAATGGAGTAAAACTATATGAAATTTTAAAAAACAGTGGAGGTGACTTTTCTGTTTACAATTTCACTGAATGTAAAATCGATCAAGTTTTGATTGACCTATTTGCGAAAGGCCTGACATTTGTCCCCTCTAAGAAATGTGACATTGTTGAATTACTAATTGATTTTAAGCTGTTTTTACGTAAATTGAATTTAAATATTTTACTTGGGAAACATGCTATAACAGAAAACAGTTTAAGAATATCTAGTACGTTCAATCCACCACAGAATAATACGTTGAACATGTTTGAGTTCCTATGTGAAAATGAATTTAGAGACATGTTAAAACACACTAATGGAGGTTTTGTAACCTGTCCCCAGAGGAAAAATCCCTTTTAGATTTACTAAGAAACTTATCTCTTAGACTTATGAAACCTGATAAAGGAGGGGGGCTAGTGGTGTTTTATAACGAAGACTATTCTAATATTATGTTAAAACTATTAGAAAGTGACACCTATGCTCCAATCAGTAGAAATGAACTGAATCAAGCACACAATAGAATAAGAATGTTCATCAGCGACTTGTTTACTGATGGTCTCATTACTTTAGAACAACACACATATCTGACATTATTAGCCCCAAGAATCCCAAAGATTTTTGGGATTCCGAAGCTACATAAAAACATGGTTAATCCTCCTTTTAGGGCTTTAGTGGACGCAAGACAGTCTATAACATATTCTTGTGCCAAATTGTGGATAACTTTTGAAGAAATATGTTATTTTAGAAGACCATATTTTAAAAGACTCTTGGGCCTTCCTTCAACAATTACAGACAATAGAACTTGATGAAAATACAAATTTTCTAACAGTGGATATAATAAATTTATATTCTTGTATACCCCACGATGTAGGGACTGAGTGGGTAGTGGACTATATTAGGTCTAAGGGGGCAGACATTAATGAATGTTTATTAATTGAACAGTTACTGGATGTTATTTTGAAAAACAATTTTGTGTCTTTTGAAGATAGACTGTTTGTACAAAAAGTCGGAGTGGCTATGGGGTCACCAGTAGGGTCTAGTTTTGCAAACTTGGTGCTGGCCCACTGGGAGTCAAACCTGATTTTTAATAGCGAACAGTTTAAACAAATACATCTATACAAAAGGTTCCTTGACGATATTTTTATTTTATTTAAGGGGAACAAAAATGAAGCAGAACAATTTGTGGAATTTTTAAACACAACAACTTCATTTTTAGCCTTCACCTACAACTTCCAGGAAAATAATATCAGCTTCTTAGATGTTGACTTAGAGAAATATAAGTCATCATGTATATCAAAATTTTTTAGGAAAGTTACCTATTCAAACAACTTTCTTCATTTTACTAGTATGCACCCCCTTCACCAGAAGAAGGCAGTGGTTAAAGGCCAACTGGTGAGGGCGGCAAGAATGACAACATTAGAAAGTGACTTTGAAAACGAATGTAATTTACTTTATCAAATGTTCTTGAGGAGAGAATATCCTGAGTCATTTTTAAACAATATTTTCCAAGAAGTTAAAGAAAAAAGGAGAAAAGGTATATATGTTCCCCTACTAAGTTACCAGAAAGACACTTTGGACAGTAGGTTAAATATGAATATAGAAACTGTTAATGTCAGTGTACAGATCAACATAAATATTAGACAAGAATCAGATATTTCAACAGTAGAAAACAACAACCAAAATGATTTTAGAATAGCATTCACTTTCACGTACTGTCCAGAAGCACAGACTATTGGTAAAATAGTGAGGAAGTACTGGAGCTACTTATCAATAGACAAAAATGTCTCTAGCATCTTAAATTTCGATCCAGTAATCACATATAGAAGGGGCACAAATTTGAAACGACTGCTTGAAACAAAACCATACGATATAAAAGGGAAAGATAAAAGAGGGACAAAGAAGTGTGGTGCTTGCAGGTATTGTAAGGAACTTAATACATCTAATTCCTTTACCGTCAGGTCAGTTAGGTATGATGTAAGGGGATGTTTTTCATGTACTTCAAAGGGAGTTGTTTACCTAGCGCAATGTAACCAGTGTCCGTCATTTTATGTAGGAAAGACGGACAGGCGCCTTCTGGACAGAATTTACGAGCATGTATACGCAATTGCAAAGAAAAAAGATATGCATGCATTGGCTAGGCACTGTGAGGCTAATCCTGGTCATGGTTTTACATTTATGGCTATTGACGGTATTGGCAAACACAGTGAAACAAACAAATTTATTAATGAAAATTATTTAAAACTAGAATTAGAGAAAAAAGAATTAGCATGGCAATTGCGACTTGCAGCATGCAGAGAGCCAGGTATTAATGAAGCTTGCTCAATAGCCTGCATTTTAAAATTAAAGAACCTTTTGAGGTAATAATAATAATAATATTAATAGAACATCTTTATAATATGGGTAAATTAAATTGTCCGTAGGACATGCTAGGAAGCCTGCTCTAATATATATATATATTTTTTAAGTTGTTTAGGGTTTAAAACCAACATTTATTTAACATTGTGTCCTGGTAAGATAAACAACCTGTATAAACATCTTTAAACAGTGGATAGATTTACTTACATGTTTTTAAATTTGACATTATATTAAGTATAGTATATATTAATTAAGTGGTCAATAAATATTTATTATTGTTATTCTAGTATTGTTAGTTTTTATCTATGATGGAATAGGTTTTATACAGCCGTATTTTTAGAAAAGTACAAATAAATACATAAATGTTTTATGAATTGCTTTTTACTACCATTAACAAAATGCCTAATATAGGACTTGGTGAAGAACCTTACTTTGTGAATGTGAACTTAATTGATGACAATTAATTAATTACTTAGAAGGCTATTAAAACCAGGTGTAATGAGATTGGTTGCTGTCTGATGAAGTTCTACTACTCAGTGGGACGAAAAACGCTGTGTAGTGTTTCACAGTATATGTTGTTCTAACCTGTTTTAACTCTGGTTTAAAACAAAAAGCTGTTTGCGACTTTGTGCACAGAGCGTTTCCTTAGAGGTTGGCTTAACCACTTTTTCGTTAGTGGTGATTGCATTTTTCCTGGTTTGTTCGTGAGTACTCGTTGGTGGCCAACCACTAAGAAATGGACGTGAATACGGAAGGAGATGACCTATCTCAAGGGAACCTTACCCAACTACTTGAGCTAATCAACAAAAGGATCGACCGCTTATCGGAGAGAATGGATAACGTCCCTAACTCCAGTGGAGATCAAAACAGTACAGCAACCAGTTCCGGTATGGCAGTTCCGGGTTTACAGCAAACTAGTAATGGCATCAAGGCGGCCATGCCTCAGCGTAACCGGCACGGTGAGGCAAATGGGAGTGTAAGGTGTAGGAGTGCTCTGGAGCAGTTACCTGGTACCAGTTTTAATGTTGGAACATGGCTCAACCTAGAACTGGATATGGACAATGTGCAGGCAAGTGACGATGTTGTACATTTAAACGATAATGTAAACGAGCGTTCTTTTGTTGATAAACTAAAGTTGTTTGATTCCAAACTGTTCAAAACTAAAAAATTACAGTTGGAATTGAACTATTTCAACAAATGTATTAAGGAGAAGATCTTCCCTAAAGGGTTGAGGCATTACTCATACCCTTCGGGGTTAATTCACGGCTCTGAATTTTTTAACGAGTTAACAGACTTGTACAATAGACACGGTTTAGAAGTCATGCAATGCATGGCTAAACACTACCAATCTGACTTGGAAAAGGTAATGAAATAAGCTGCAGCTTTGGAGCACGATGTAAAAACAGACATTGACTTTTATAGAAATTAATTTGAGTATGATAGGATCCTTTCAAGCATAACACAACAGATGGTGAAATTAAAGTCTAACAAAACTAGAAAACTGCAAAGAGATTTAAAGGCTTATCACGAAGGGGTGGCTTACCCCAAACCTTCACTGCCCCAGGAAAAGAGTAATAAAAAGAAATATTCTGGTAACCAAACAGTAACGAGAGACCAAGGTGGCCAGAACTTTAATAGAAATACCCCTAACCATTTGGAGTCAATAACTGAACCAGAAGCTGGGGGGTATGTTAATGAGGGTGATATTATTGAAGAAGACTTTAATTATGAAACAACGGACCAAATGTATTTTGCTGATAATAATGTAACTCACAACCAAGCACCACAAAAAAACTTCAGAGGGGGGAGGGGGGGCAACTGGACCTCGAACCGGTCACAGGGGGTCAATCGGCGGTACAATACCCGCAGCAACAGCAACAAGTACAATTGAATGGAGTAAAACTATATGAAATTTTAAAAAACAGTGGAGGTGACTTTTCTGTTTACAATTTCACTGAATGTAAAATCGATCAAGTTTTGATTGACCTATTTGCGAAAGGCCTGACATTTGTCCCCTCTAAGAAATGTGACATTGTTGAATTACTAATTGATTTTAAGCTGTTTTTACGTAAATTGAATTTAAATATTTTACTTGGGAAACATGCTATAACAGAAAACAGTTTAAGAATATCTAGTACGTTCAATCCACCACAGAATAATACGTTGAACATGTTTGAGTTCCTATGTGAAAATGAATTTAGAGACATGTTAAAACACACTAATGGAGGTTTTTGTAACCTGTCCCCAGAGGAAAAATCCCTTTTAGATTTACTAAGAAACTTATCTCTTAGACTTATGAAACCTGATAAAGGAGGGGGGCTAGTGGTGTTTTATAACGAAGACTATTCTAATATTATGTTAAAACTATTAGAAAGTGACACCTATGCTCCAATCAGTAGAAATGAACTGAATCAAGCACACAACAGAATAAGAATGTTCATTAGCGACTTGTTTACTGATGGTCTCATTACTTTAGAACAACACACATATCTGACATTATTAGCCCCAAGAATCCCAAAGATTTTTGGGATTCCGAAGCTACATAAAAACATGGTTAATCCTCCTTTTAGGGCTTTAGTGGACGCAAGACAGTCTATAACATATTCTTGTGCCAAATTCGTGGATAACTTTTTGAAGAAATATGTTATTTTAGAAGACCATATTTTAAAAGACTCTTGGGCCTTCCTTCAACAATTACAGACAATAGAACTTGATGAAAATACAAATTTTCTAACAGTGGATATAATAAATTTATATTCTTGTATACCCCACGATGTAGGGACTGAGTGGGTAGTGGACTATATTAGGTCTAAGGGGGCAGACATTAATGAATGTTTATTAATTGAACAGTTACTGGATGTTATTTTGAAAAACAATTTTGTGTCTTTTGAAGATAGACTGTTTGTACAAAAAGTCGGAGTGGCTATGGGGTCACCAGTAGGGTCTAGTTTTGCAAACTTGGTGCTGGCCCACTGGGAGTCAAACCTGATTTTTAATAGCGAAGAGTTTAAACAAATACACCTATACAAAAGGTTCCTTGATGATATTTTTATTTTATTTAAGGGGAACAAAAATGAAGCAGAACAATTTGTGGAATTTTTAAACACAACCACTTCATTTTTAGCCTTCACCTACAACTTCCAGGAAAATAATATCAGCTTCTTAGATGTTGACTTAGAGAAACATAAGTCATCATGTATATCAAAAATTTTTAGGAAAGTTACCTATTCAAACAACTTTCTTCACTTTACTAGTATGCACCCCCTTCACCAGAAGAAGGCAGTGGTTAAAGGCCAACTGGTGAGGGCGGCAAGAATGACAACATTAGAAAGTGACTTTGAAAACGAATGTAATTTACTTTATCAAATGTTCTTGAGGAGAGAATATCCTGAGTCATTTTTAAACAATATTTTCCAAGAAGTTAAAGAAAAAAGGAGAAAAGGTATATATGTTCCCCAACTAAGTTACCAGAAAGACACTTTGGACAGTAGGTTAAATATGAATATAGAAACTGTTAATGTCAGTGTACAGATCAACATAAATATTAGACAAGAATCAGATATTTCAACAGTAGAAAACAACAACCAAAATGATTTTAGAATAGCATTCACTTTCACGTACTGTCCAGAAGCACAGACTATTGGTAAAATAGTGAGGAAGTACTGGAGCTACTTATCAATAGACAAAAATGTCTCTAGCATCTTAAATTTTGATCCAGTAATCACATATAGAAGGGGCACAAATTTGAAATGACTGCTTGAAACAAAACCATACGATATAAAAGGGAAAGATAAAAGAGGGATAAAGAAGTGTGGTGCTTGCAAGTATTGTAAGGAACTTAATACATCTAATTCCTTTACCATCAGGTCAGTTAGGTATGATGTAAGGGGATGTTTTTCATGTACTTCAAAGGGAGTTGTTTACCTAGCACAATGTAACCAGTGTCCGTCATTTTATGTAGGAAAGACGGACAGGCGCCTTCGGGACAGAATTTACGAGCATGTATATGCAATTGCAAAGAAAAAAGATATGAATGCATTGGCTAGGCACTGTGAGGCTAATCCTGGTCATGGTTTTACATTTATGGCTATTGACGGTATTGGCAAACACAGTGAAACAAACAAATGTATTAATGAAAATTATTTAAAACTAGAATTAGAGAAAAAAGAATTAGCATGGCAATTGCGACTTGCAGCATGCAGAGAGCCAGGTATTAATGAAGCTTGCTCAATAGCCTGCATTTTAAAATTAAAGAACCTTTTGAGGTAATAATAATAATAATATTAATAAAACATCTTTATAATATGGGTAAATTAAATTTTCCGTAGGACATGCTAGGAAGCCTGCTCTAATATATATATATTTTTTAAGCTGTTTAGGGTTTAAAACCAACATTTATTTAACATTGTGTCCTGGTAATATAAACAACCTGTATAAACATCTTTAAACAGTGGATAGATTTACTTACATGTTTTTAAATTTGACATTATATTAAGTATAGTATATATTAAGTGGTCAATAAATATTTATTATTGTTATTCTAGTATTGTTAGTTTTTATCTATGATGGAATAGGTTTTATACAGCCGTATTTCTAGAAAAGTACAAATAAATACATAAATGTTTTATGAATTGCTTTTTACTACCATTAACAAAATGCCTAATATAGGACTTGGTGAAGAACCTTACTTTGTGAATGTGAACTTAATTGATGACAATTAATTAATTACTTAGAAGGCTATTAAAACCAGGTGTAATGAGATTGGTTGCTGTCTGATGAAGTTCTACTATTCAGTGGGACGAAAAACGCTGTGTAGTGTTTCACAGTATATGTTGTTCTAACCTGTTTTAACTCTGGTTTAAAATAAAAAGCTGTTTGCGACTTTGTGCACAGAGCGTTTCCTTAGAGGTTGGCTTAACCACTTTTTCGTTAGTGGTGATTGCATTTTTCCTGGTATATTTGAACAATATGTTTGCAAGTAAAACAGTTAAGGTGTCAGACTAAGGTAAAAGGTAGATTTCCTCCAGAACTGAATGTTGACCTAAAAGTATTTCTTAATAATCTGTTGACAAAGTAAACAAGCATTAGTTTTAGAATGCATTGGAAAACATAGACAATATTTAATGGCTGGTGCAACACAAGTTATGTATTTTGTATTATTTTAAAATGATACTGCGGAGAAGTACTTTAAACTGCAGCTATTAGTTAATTGCTTTGCGTATATGAGTCATGTGACTGCATTAAAGATTAATTTAGATGTTTTTCATCTCTTATGCTGTATAGGAATGAAAGCACTTAGGTCAGTATTGAATAAAGATTGGCTATCTTATATTTTCCTTATTTCAGTGTTATTATTTGGTTAAAGTATCTGCTCACTTGGCTTTGCAGTTTCAAAACAAAACAAACATCACCTTCGTAACAGCATTCTGTATACACAGCCCTTCTGGATTATAGATTGCCTTATAACCAAAAAGAATTCCAAGGAGGCAGGGCTCAAAAAAAATCCAAGATGTAAGGCTTCTCCCAGTCCCAGCTTTTGGCTCTAAAACTTGTATTTCTGCAAGGTATAAGCCACAGATTCACTACAACACAGGTAAACCCTTTCCAGTGATTCTGCTCTAAGGAACTAGCTTACTGAGTTTACCCCTCCAATATATTCCCTTTTATATCATAGTAATTTGAAATTAAGACCTTGTGATCTAGCTAATTGCTGTGACCATATTGCCACACTATTGTGAGTACACATTAAAGACACTTGCACATTTCTATTACCAGTGTACTACTGTATCTATAGTGACCGTATTTATCATATATATATATATATATATATATATATATATATATATATATATATATATATATATATACACACACACACACACACACACATACATACATACACACACACACACACACACATATATATATATATATATATATATATATATATACATATATATATATATCTATATATATATATATATATATATATATATGGGTCTACTTTTCTTGATCGAAATTTCAAAATCTCGAACAAGAAAAGTAGAAATCCACTTAAGCAAAAGTGCACTACATCGAAAGTGCGCTTTCCCAAAAGCCGATTCACCGAATCAGAAAAAAAAATACTTTAAACACTATTTTGCAGGGGGGACAAGTCCCCCTGCACCCCCCATGTGGAGGGTTGTGCCCCCCACCCCCTACTGAAATATACTAACTCCAAGATCACACTACAGTGGCAAAAATGATATATTTCCTTATCCCCACTGTAATGTGCTTTGGTGAATCGGCTTTTGCGAAAGTGCACTTTCGATGTAGTGCACTTTCGCTTAAATGGATTTCTACTTTTCTTGTTCAAGATTTTGAAATTTCAATCAAGAAAAGTAGACCCATATATATATATATAGATATTACTCAGGGTCATATAATATGCTAACAGAATCGGACCTCAGGAAGCAGCATATGCTAACAGAATCGGACCTCAGGAAGCAGCTTCATAGCCTTAATCCTTTGAACTAACTGCCAGACTGGAGAAGCACTCATCATAAATTGTGTTCCTTAATCTTACAGTATAAGATGTTTCATGTGAAGCCTCTCAACATGAAATCAAGTGCCCTAGTCCTACAGTACAGGACCAGTTTTCTCCATTTTCTATTTACCCATTTTGGCTGAATTACTATTTCCCATTAATTTCAATGGAATGCAGTAATTACATTTTTGTAAGCTGTATGTTGAATAGGATTTAACATCACTTACATATCTTTTTAACTAGGTTGTGATATCAGTGTTATTTTCTGCTGCATTTCTGGAGCATTTTTTACATTTTTCTTCCTTTATAGTCCCTAGCAAATTTGTTGTTTTACAACAGTAGTCCAGTGAATGTTATATGCCAATATACTAGATTTATAGTTTATTATTATTTTAGTTATCTTAATATTGTTTATTTTAGATAGTTAGAATATTGTCATTTTTGCAAGTAATTCCATGTTTGAATAGGCTTGTGATGACCCACCACTGAACCAGTAATCAAGGAGTCTCAATCCTCACACTAGTGGGGGACGTACACTGAGAGGATGACAAGGTACACACACGGTATTTCCAGATGTAGCTTTCTACATCAAGTGCAATTTCCCTTAAGGGCAGACAGAGACCACAGTCTGTCCATGGCAGGTTTCTCCCTCTTTCTTCAGATCCCCAATAAGACTCCCCACAGGCACAGCTATAGGGTTGAGATCTCAGCTGAGTGGCCAAGTCAAGACCTCCAGCACCCTCTCTGTCCAACTGTCCAACTAATGCTTCGTGTTCCTGCCCAAGTAGCTGACACACACACTCTTTGAGGTTTGATTTACACACACACACACACACACACACACACACACACACACACACACACCTGGGTAAGGCTGGCACAGGTTTACTAGCTATGCCCCCTTTTGCCCAGACTATAAGGTAGTTATCACTGCCACCAGCCAACTCCTTATCAGCTACTTTAAGGCCCTTAACAAAGAGTGTCTGATCTTACTGTATAATACTAATATTAATACATATGGTAGTTTGACCAAGAGCAAGGATATTAGGAGTGGCACATAGTATCAACAAATAAATATGCAAGTAGTCTCAGAATTTAAATATTTCTAGACAGATCAGCCACAATGAACGGTTTAAATATATTTAATAATAAATAATAAAAGAAGAAGACAATACTCAGTATATATATATTCACAGTGATATCAGTGTTCAAAACCACAAGAAATATTTAAAACAACATTGCAGGTCAGTCTCAAATAAATAAAGAAAAATATCTAAACTAACCTTTGCTATAATACTGACTATAAGAGAATTATACTATTCCTTAGAAACACACTTGTCTAAACATGGGCTAAACTCTTGGCTAGGCTTATAAGGACCTCAGGGACAATATCCTAGTAACTTCCTATGATCGTACTACAGAGCAAGGCAGATATGGTGAATGGATCTTCTAGCTGATGTTGTCAGGTCCAAGACAGAATACAGAATGCTGTGTCTCTCTCAGAGACCTCTCAAATGAATATCTCAAATATTACTGATGGGCTAGCTTGCAGAATGACATCATTTATTGTCATCTGACTCCTAATCCCCAGGCCCAAAACAACCACTGATGGCAGCTGGTAGGATTTAGCATCTACCTGTAAAAATACATAGACAAGGGCTTTTCCTCATATCTTCATACAACAATAAATCACTTCCAAGACAATACAGAAAGTTTCCTAGTATAGACATTCTGTCTCTAGCTGCCATAAAGTAATTTAATTTCAGCTATTTTTCTGAAGTTAACCTCCTGTGTTCCAGTTTTCACTATTAAAATATATACATTTAAACTGTTACAATAGTGAATGTATCTTTCTGTTCTCTCCAGCAGGGTAGACTGTGGATACATCTTTTAGCTCAGTACTTTACAAAATACCCAGTACTTTACAAAATATGTCTGTACAGACCAGTTTGATATACACATAACATGCAGTTCTAATACAGGTGTAACACAAGCATTTTATATAAATTATACTGATATTCACAAATAACATACAATTATTTACAAAATTCCAGATAGCTATGCTGGCAGTATCTCCCTTTGTCACACTTCTTTCCCCCTCAAAGATGCAAGCTAGATTTTCAAGTGACCCTTGAGAAACATTGCTTGAGAGGGATAAGCCTATCTGGGAATACATAACCCCATTCTCTGTCTTGAGATTTCAGCTGCCTTGTCATTGCTGACTCGAGTACAGTGCTCCACTGCTCTATCATATGCCTGCAATCCTAGGCTCTACCAGAGTAACTTTGGATTTTGCTGGCTGGATCCCTGTAGCCATCGATCCCCCTCAGACAGACCCCTCCTGCCTTCTACTGCAAATACTTAACACCAGAACCTCCTTATCATGGTAAAGTTTCATGTTGTTAACATAGTACAATTAGTGCCCCTGCCTAGTAGTTCTACCATGTAGTTAACAACACTGACCTTCCTTACCACTTTGAAGGATCCCTCTCAAGCTGCCTGCAGCTTGTTGTGTCTGACAAGAATGAGATCTGTAACCGGCTGCCCCACAGCATACTCTCTAGCTGGAACATTACTGTCATACCACACCTTTTTCTGCTGTTGGGCTCCGGCCAGGTTCTCCTGGGCCAAGCCCATGAGTTCCCTAAGACTTGTCCTGAGGTTTAGGATATATGTCACAACAGACTCATTGTGACTCAAATCTAGAGGTCTCCTCATCCTATGCCTATACAGCAACACAAAAGGTGAAAAACCTGTAGATTCCTGGGACACCTCTCTGTAAGCAAACAGATGGGGCAAATATTTGCCCATCTCCCTCTTAAATTGGTCTGCAAATGCTTGTAGCATGGTCTTTAGTGTAGAGTTTAACCTCTCCACAAGACCGTTAGTGTGCGGATGGGAGGGGGTGATCTTTAGGTGCTTCAACCCACAGTGCTTCCACAGACAAGCCAGCAGGTCAGGCATGAAATTAGCACCACTGCACTCAGTATTTTTTATGGGAAATCTACCCTGCTGAAAATCTCTAACAAAGCATTTGCCACCTTTTCTGTCTCAATGGAGGACAGAGCCACCACCTCAGGGTATCTGGTAGCATAATCTACTACTACTAGGATATACTACTTTCCTGTGGAACTTGAGGTACTCAGAGGCTCTACAATATCCATAGCTATTCTCTGAAATGGCTCCTCAATCACAAGCAAAGGCATAAAAGGCGTCTTGACCTTGTCTCCTGCCTTGCCTATTTTTTGGCACTGCTCACAGGTCCTGCACCACCCTGTTACATCCCTGGAAATCCCAGGCCAATAAAAGTTCTGCATAATATGTTTCTTTGTATGCTTTATGCCCATATGACCTGCAAAGGCAATATCATGGTCTATGGCTAGAAGTGCAGATTGTAGGCTATGGGCATTACCAACTGCTGTATTTTCTCACCCTCTACAATATAAAGATCCCCATTTTCCTTGAGAATCAGGCACCTCTCTGGCTACCTCTCTCAAGCCCTGTAATGTAGGGTCTGATAGCTGAGCCTGTCTCAACTCTCTCTTTGTAACCCTTCTCAACTCCCCTTATGGTATCCTCTGACAAAGGTGACTCACTGTCAGCCTGGGTACTACTACTCAACTCTGCCCTTGCAGTCACTCTGTCCATGGGAACATCAGTACTCACAAGCAGCTGTGGCTCACCTTCAGTCCCACTATTACAGGGTAGCTCCCTCCCTGAAGTAACCACCTCACCAGTCCTGGCTTCAAGTGTGTGGTTTGTCTGCCCCCCCCCACCAAGCTATCAGACCCACATACTTGTCTCCCAGCCTGACTGCATGTCATTGCATGCACACAAGGTACTGCATTATCAAAATCATTCCCTATCAGGACATCTGTAGGAATATCCTCAAACACACCTACTTGCTTGCTTTCTTTTCCACCCTCCCAGTCAAAGTGAACCCTAGCCAAAGGTGTTTGGAAATGGGGTCCCTCGTAAAGCTCTGAGAGGAATAAACTGCCCAAGCAAGTAGTGCTCCTCTTTAACCACTGCAGGCTTCACAATGGTTAGGTTAGAGATTGTGTCTCTCTTAGTAGGGGCCTATTTTCCATCTACTAAGATAGGATATTACCTCTTGTGGTAGTTTGGTACCCTTGTTGTCTCCAGACAACTTACTGCTGGCATTCTGTCATTCCCACTTACTGGCTCTCTCACCTTTTGTTCCCCACCTTGCCTCCATGGACATCTATATGCTACATGGCCCCACAATTTAAAAAATTTAACCCTTGATCCTGGCTATGTGCCTAAACTAGTGGCTTCCCCTGTTACTGTTGAACCTGTTGGGGTGGTTAAGGTGGCCCACCATGAGTTCCCTTAGACCCATGTGCAGCACTGGGCATCTTTTTCCTGTGCAGTGATGTCCTGCTTGCTAAGTATAGATCTCCTTTTTCCCCAACTCATCTGCAGTATTACATTCTCTATCTGCTAACCAGATTCTCATGTCCACAGGCAAAGTGCTGAGGGCTTGTTCCCTCACCAAAAGGTCTGCGAGCCCTTCAAAAGCAGTGACCTGACAACCACTCAACCTATGAAAATAAGTGCTTAACTCAGCAATATATTCACACGCACTTTCATCTGCCTTGCATCTATGATCACAAAACGTTTTTTATACGCTTCAGGTGTTAACTTAAAAAAACTCTAATAAGCAATTTTTAACATTATTATAATTTAAGCAATCAGAATCAGACAATTTAGAAACAGCAGTTACAGCTTTACCATGGAGTACAAACTTCAAAAACGAAAAGCAGGGTAGAGGACAGCGTTCAAAAAGGCAAACCACTGTAAAACCAAATCCTTTAATGAGATCTAGATCCTTTAACAAAATATAAGCGCTTTCATTTTACAAATCCTTAAAACTTGTAACTTCATCAGATGTGCTAGATAATAAAAAAAAAAACAGATACACGAACTGGAAACTCAAAAACGTAAAAAACAAAAAAACTCATAAGCAAATCCAGGCAACACAAAATGTACTCAACCACTGGTATTTAGCGCTTTCATCCACTTAATTTAATTGTGAACTTCTTCAGAAAAAACAGACACACCCACCCAAGTTCCTTAAATACAAGTAAAAAGGAAATGACATCACAATAAACTTGCTTCTTATTGTAAAATGAATTTATATCCATAAAAATATGTAGGTAAAATGCACATTGTTATTATATATGCTATATATTTTTATAAAACATCTTTATCTAAAAAATTAATATTAATTTTCAAAAAGTATATGTGTATAAATATATACATATATTCTTATATTATAACACAAAATTACTATTCCTTAAAAATGAAAACGTGAATCATGGATATAAAGTGCATATGCATAAATCATCCTATATTCTATAAAAATTGTTTTGCTTAAATAACTTATAGAATATTTAACTAAAATATATTAGCATATTTATCTATTAGACAAAAAACATTTCAAATTAATGGACTCATTTAAACCCGGTAACTTATCTGCAGCTAAACAAAGCTGACATAATGTTTCTTTGCATTCCAAGATGTTGTTCAAATCCCCTCCAAAAGGCACTTCATTTACTTTTTCAATTACTGAGAATTAAAATTTTTTGAAATTTGGACAACCAACTGCATGTTTAGCTAGTGAATTTAACATATCCTTGTTTTTAATAGCTAAATTGTGTTCGTATATTCTACGTTTCAAACTTCGCTTAGTTTTTCCTATGTAAAAATGTTCACATGATGCACAACATGCAATATAAACCACATATTCAGAATTACAGTTGTAATATCCTTTAGGCCATATTGTGTAATTTAAACAATGTATAGATACAAAGGATCTATTGCTTATAAATCTGCATTGTTTGCAGTTTTGACATGCAAATGTTCCTTTTTTACTAACAATTCTACTGCTATCTTGATGTACTTTGTTGTCTGTTTCTAGCATACATTTTATATTAACCACCCTTTTGTAAGTAAACCTAGGTACTAATCCTGTTTTCATTACTAGTTCTTTGTTTCCAAGTAAAACTTTCCAATTACTTTGGATTATTTCCTTTATATACCCCATTTCATTTACTATAGGTAGTGGAAATGAAATGTTGTAATTGGTATTTGTCTCTGGTGCCACTGGAACTGAACTTATGCAAACATCCTTGGCCATAAGAATAGGTTTGGCTATCCCTTGTCTCAAAGTTATAACTTCACGCTCTATATTCTTTAGCCAATCTACCCCGTACCCCGTGTAAAAATAGGGATCTGAGGAATGTGATTTCACCTAAAAAGATAGCCTTGTCAGTTGTCAACCTACTTAAATGGATAATCTGACCTTTTACCACCCCTTTCTTCATATGTGGTGGGTGCAAACTTTATTTATGTAAATATTGATTTGCAAAAATTTCCTTTCTAAATATTTTGCTTTGAAATGTATTATCCTCCTTATTCATACTAAGTTCTACATCTAAATAAGAAATAGTCTCACCAAACCCACTAATCTTGAATTCAAGAAAATTGGTGGTGTTATTTATGTCTTTAACCATACTTTTAAATTCATCTTGTGTACCACTCCACAGGAAAAACAAATCATCAATAAACCTAAAATAAGCTTGCACCTTCCTGAAATACAGATGTTTTACCAAAAACTGTAGTTCCCAATTTGCTATCACTAAATTGGCAAATGCTGGTGCCACCCTGGCACCCATGGCCACTCTGGAAATTTGCTGGTATATATTTCTATCAAACTTGAAGAAATTGTTCTCTAGAACTAGTTCCATTAAACTACAGATGGTAAGTATCTTGCTATTACCAAAGTCTGTATTTCCAGTTAGATATTATCTCAAATAATCTAACCCCTCTTGTTGCTTAATGGAAGTATATAAAGATTTCACATCTAATGTACCAAAGGTGGTATACTCTAAACTGATGTTTAAATCTCTTAACTTTTCTAAAAGATGCCAAGAATCTTTAATATAAAACCTTGATTGTTGCACAATCGGATTCAAAACATGATCCAGCCAGATGGAAATGTTTGCCATTTTAGAATGTTTGGCTGAAACAATCAGCCTAAAGGGTGGATTTGTTTGGTTGGCTTGAATTTTGGGAATACCAAAAAAACTAGCTAATTTAGGATACTCAGTCGAAAAATATTCATAAGTTCTGTAATCCAATTCACCCTGGCTGAGCATGTCAAACAAAACTACATTTATTTTTTGAAAGCTTTTTCTAACTTCCTTTATATTGACTTTTTTGTATGTACTACTATCTTCCAACATTTCCAATAAAGATGAAGTGTATTGATCTGTATTCATAATCACTATTTTTCCCCCTTTGTCTGCCTTCATCGTTCTAACATTGTGATTATTGCACAAATATTTTAAAGCAATTTTTTCTCCCTGTCTTAAATTGTCTACACACTTTGGAGAAATAATCTTTCTAAAGTCATTCTCACATAAACTCTGGAAAACTTGCAAAGTAGTATGTAAGGGAGGGTTGAAAGTGCTAGGTTTCTTGGGTGTATGTTGAAACACCCTAATATCCGATGTTTCTATAACATCTTGCATGATGTAACTTAGATTTAATTTTCTCAAATATAACCTAAAGTCTATCAACAATTTCCCTATGTTCATTTTGTTAGAAGGTATGAAAGAAAAACCTTTTAACAAACTTAAAGTGTCTTCAGTTAAAACCATGTCAGACAGGTTAACAACACTGATATCATATTGTTCTATTGTCCTTGTGGAATTTGGAATAACACACATCATTTAATTTCAGTGTTTCCTGTGATTCTGATTCTTCCCTTTCCCTTTCACCTTTCCTTTGTATTGGGTGGTATTGTACCACCTGTAAGTCTGTTTGTTTCTTATATTGTCCTTGGGAAAAGGAGCTTGATTGTTATTACCACAAACAACTGCTTGAACATAATTCCCTGGACTGTTGTTTAAACCATCTTTGTTGATATGTTCCCTTCCAGATGTTGTCTCACCTCCAGTACCATTGATTGTACCCTCACCAGTATTGTCTATTCTTATGGCCAAGGATGTTTGCATAAGTTCCGTTCCAGTGGCAACAGAGACAAATACCAATTACATTTCATTCCCACTACCTATAGTAAATGAAATGGGGTATATAAAGGAAATCATCCAAAGTAATTGGAAAGTTTTACTTGGAAACAAAGAACTAGTAATGAAAACAGGATTAGTACCTAAGTTTATTTACAAAAGGGTGGTTAATATAAAATGTATGCTAGAAACAGACAACAAAGTACATCAAGTCAGCAGTAGAATTGTTAGTAAAAAAGGAACATTTGCATGTCAAAATTGCAAACAATGCAGATTTATAAGCAATAGTTCCTTTGTATCTATACATTGTTTAAATTACACAATATGGCCTAAAGGATATTACAACTGTAATTCTGAATATGTGGTTTATATTGCATGTTGTGCATCATGTGAACATTTTTACATAGGAAAAACTAAGCGAAGTTTGAAGCGTAGAATATACGAACACAATTTAGCTATTAAAAACAAGGACATGTTAAATTCACTAGCTAAACATGCAGTTGGTTGTCCAAATTTCAAAAAATTTGAATTCACAGTAATTGAAAAAGTAAATGAAGTGCCTTTTGGAGGGGATTTGAACAACATCTTGGAATGCAAAGAAACATTATGGCAGCTTTGTTTAGCTGCAGATAAGTTACATGGTTTAAATGAGTCCATTAATTTGAAATGTTTTTTGTCTAATAGATAAATATGCTAATATATTTTAGTTAAATATTCTATAAGTTATTTAAGCAAAAAAATTTTATAGACTATAGGATGATTTATGCATATGCACTTTATATCCATGATTCACGTTTTCATTTTTGTGTTAGAAGAATATATGTATATATTTATACACATATATTTTTTGAAAATTAATATTAATTTTTAGATAAAGCTGTTTTATAATAATATATAGCATATATAATAACAATGTGCATTTTACATACATATTTTTATGGATAGAAATTATAAGTTTATTGTGATGTCATTTCCTTTTTACTTGTATTTAAGGGAACTTGGGTGGATGTGTCTGTTTTTTCTGAAGAAGTTCACAATTAAATTAAGTGGATGAAAGCGCTAAATACCAGTGGTTGAGTGCATTTTGTGTTGCCTGGATTTGCTTCTGAGTTTTTTTGTTAAAAAAAAAAAAACAGTTTAAATACTTGAAAAAAATCATGTGACATACAAGTCATAGGCTAATCATGTGACCACGGAGTAAGGGGATCATAAACTGTACACAGAGCCCTTGGTCAACATTATGCTGTTACATACCCTTTCAAACATATGAATAAAACTATCAAAATTATCACCATCTGTAAATTGTGGAAGAAATTTACTAACCTTTATTGCTTCTGGGGTTCGGTTACTCCCTTCCCCATTACCTCCATGACCCTGGTGATGAGTCAGCATCTCCTTTTCATGTTGCCTCTGTGTTCCATTTTCTTCAGCCTCAAAATGTTTCATTCTTTCATTTCCTTCAGCCTCCAGGTTTTCCAGCCTCTCTGCTGATTCTAATGCAGTCTGTTTCTCCTTTTCTTCAACCTCCAAATACTGCAGTCTCTCTGCTGATTCTAGTTCCAACCATTTGGCCTCTACTTCAAGTCTCTAATTCCAGATGGATTTTTAAGTCTTCTGAGGCAAAGTTGAACTGTCCATTTTCTGAGAGTTGTACATCCCCAAGGCCAGTCTGGCTGTCTTTCTGGTTGCTGGTCTGTGAAGCATCTGCAACTAAGGCTACAATCATTTCTGCTTTAGTCAGGTTAGCATGCCCCAGTCCTTTGTCTTGCCACATCTCAGCCAACTGGCTCCTTGTCAGCTTGCCATACTCCTCTGCTGACATCCTTGCCTGCTCTCCCTAACTAACTAAGCTAACAAAAATAAATGAATTTATTGTGATATGAAAATGAATGTTCACGGTGTGGCTGCTTGAAAGCACAAACACCTTCTATAGTGACCACTGTTTACAGGTTACATGAGTTCAATATCCACACCTCTGAATCCCAATATGTGATGTGGTGATCCCACCACTGCCAGCAATAAATGTGAGGACCCACCACTTGACCAGAAATCAAGGAGCCTCAATCCTCACCACTGGCACCAGTGCAGATGCACACTGGGAGGATGACAAGGTACACACATAGTATTTTCAGATGCAGCTCTCTGCATCAAGTGCAATTTCCCTTAAGAGTGCACAGAGACCACAGTCAGTCCTGGGCTGGTTTCTCCCTCTTACTCCAGATCCCCAATAAGACTTCCTATTGACATAGCTATAGGGTTGAGATCTCAGCTGAGTAGCCAATTCAAGACCTCCAGCACCCTCTCTGTCCAACCAGTGCTTCATGTCCCTGCCCAAGCAGATGACACACACACTCTTTGAGGTTTGATTTACACACACACATACACACACACACACACACACACACACCTGGGGAAGGCTGGCACAGGTTTACTAGCTATGTCCCCTTTTGCCCAGACTATAAGGTAGTTATCAATACCACCAGCCAACTCCTTATCAACTACTTTAAGACCCTTAACAAAGAGTATCTGATCTTACTGTGTAATATTAATATTAAAACAAATGGTAGTTTGACCAAGAGCAAGGATATTAGGAGTGGCACATAGTATCAACAAATAAATATTCAAGTACTCTCAGAATTGAAATATCTCTAGACAGATCAGCCACAATGAAAGATTTAAATATATTTAATAATAAATAATAAAAGAAGAAGACAATACTCAGTATATATTCACAGTGACATCAGAGTTCAAAACCACCGGAAATATTTAAAACAACATTGCAGGTCAGTCTCAAATAAATAAAGAAAAATATCTAAATTAAGCTTTGCTATAATCCTGATTATATCTAACAGAATTATACTATTCCCTAGAAACGTACTTACTATAGAGCAAGGCAGATGTGGTAAATGGATCTTTTAGCTGATGTCAGGTCCAACACAGAATACAGAATGTTCTGCCTCTCTCAGAGACCTCTCAAATTAATATTTCAAATACTACTGCTGGGCTAGCTTGCAGACTGACATCATTTCTTGTCATCTGACTTATAGTCCGAAGGCCCAAAACAACCACTGATGGCAGCTGGTAGCATTTAGCATCTACCTGTAAAAATACAAAGACAAGGACTTTTCCTCAGATCTTTGGCAGATGCTGGAAACCATAAAACAATAAAATACTTCCAAGACAATACAGAAAGTTCCCCAGTATAGACATTCTGTCTCTAGCTTCCATAAAGTAATTTAATTTCTGTTAATTTTCTGAAGTTAACCTCCTGTATTCTAGTTTCCACTGTTAAAATATATACATTTAAACAGTTAAAATAGTATATGTACATTTCTGTTTTCTTCCAGCAGGGTACACTATGGATACATCTTTAAGCTCAGTACTTTACTAAATACCCAGTACTTTACAAAATACCTTTTTTAACACACGTCTGTAAATCCAAGTTTGATATACACATAACATGCAGTTCTAATACAGTTGTAACACAAGCATCTTATATAAGTCACATTGATATTCACAAATTACATATAATTATTTACAAAATTCCCACTAGCTGTGCTGGCATTATCTCCCTTTGCCATAATTCTATATAAATCATGTTGATATTCACAAATGACATATAATTATTTACAAAATTCCAGCTATCTGTGCCTGCAGTATCTCCCTTTGTCACAAGGCTGATTGTGGTTGCATTTTTTTTTGTTTTATTTAATTGTTTAATAAAATATATAAAAAAAAAGTCACAGTAAGTGGTTGCATCCTCCAAGTAAACTGATTCTACTGGAGACAAACACTAAGAAATGCATTCATTTTATACAAGCTGCAGAGCAGTCATGACAGCAAATTAGTCCAATGAACAAAACAGGTGAAATGATTAGGGTCAATGAGCGAACCCCTTTCTTAAACTAAAACTTTCCATGTCATTTAGACCTGGTGCTTAAGAAACATTTAATTTCAATTGTGACATGTACCCTGGGATTCATGAAGCTCGGCGCAAGGACGGTTTTAGCCTTGTGCCGAGCATCCTTCTTACAGATGGTGCAGCAGCGCCATATGAATATTTATGAGGGCACGCTTCCACATCCTCGACGTGTACAGGAAATGTGTGCGAGTGCAGGGGCATGTTTAAGTGCTCTACGGAGGCGTAAACATGCACCCACAGTTGCACAACTTACTATGCTCATTATTAGAGCCCGCCTCTAATAGTAAGCAATTAAGTCAGTGTCTGTGGATACCGAAATGTATGCTAAGCATACAGGAGTGTACATGAACACTGAAATAAACTCAAAGTAGTAAACACACAAGCATGTAGTGGAATGTTGAGCCCCATCCCTAGAACTATCACAATTAGATTTTTCCGTGTCCCTATTTTACATGTGTATTGCTTCATTATTGAAAGTGTAAGCAAAGTGCAGTGTGTTTGCACGTCGCCACCCCATGCTTAGCGTAGCTTATACATCAAAATCATCCAAATAGAAAAGAACATGCGGAATCAACATTAATGTCAATAGTGTAGTGGTTAGAGCATCCGCCTAATGAACAGGCATGCACAATTCGAGTCCCACTATAGCACATATCATTTTCCATGTGGAATGTGTATATGAACATATTTATACATCCTTTTGCTGTATAACCTACATAATAACATGTAAATGTGAACTGGAGTACTGCATGAAATGTTTAACTAATGGCATTTAATCAAAGTGGTAGTGTCATAATGAATAAGGCACCAGTAAGCAGGTATAAGCACAAATAAGCAGTAGTAAACATATATAAGTACCGTCAAGCAAGTCTAAGTGTGTTTGCGTGGGTGTAAGCAGTGCCCATGCACATTAAGCATAGCAGAAGCTAACCGAATTTAACAAACTGTAATTGGAAGATAGCACAGACTACCGTCGCGCAAACATGCACACACCTGCTCACAACTGCTTAAAAGTGCTTTAATCACTCTGTAGCCAATGGCCCTTGTTCTGACAGCAACAAAATAAATGGCCACTGCAAAGGTAAACCCAGGACCCTGCACACCACAGCCAATGTGATTTACCACTAAGCCATGGCAGATGTACATAAATCTGATGTTATCACAAACATATCGCCCAACACAGTCATGCAACAGCATAGGAAATGTATATAATTATGTAGATGTATGTGCTTGTGTATGTACAGATATATATATATATATATATATATATATATATATATATATATATATATATATATATATATATATGAAGAATGAACGTTGTGACAATAAAGCATACAAAAAGAATGAGAAGGGAATCAACAGCAACCCCAGTATTATTTAGTGCTGTCAGCTTATGTCATATCAAACTGGGCAGGGGTGAGCAAATCACTGCTACCCACACCACAAGCAGGACACTACCAGTGGGAGCAACACTGTCGATCTGCTAAGTCTACTTTACAAACAATCACAGGGTAGACCCTGGTGGGACTACCCAAAAATTGCTAGGCGGAGTGGACTTCCAACCATTACACAAGCAAAAGCAGGTATGTGCAAGGACCAAATGGTGGGAGATCCTGATGATACATGGGTTGGGACAACATACGTGTAAGGTCCCTAACACTGGGGAGAGGGCAATGTGTGGGGGTGTGTCATGGCTGTGATAGCAACTGGAGAATGGATGGTTTGCATGTATGTCGAACTCGGGTGGGGTGGAGGAACCATGGGTATGAAATTATGGACCCAGGCGTGTCAGGGTTGGATGGCCTGATTCTAACTGGACTGCCCCGTGGAGGTCAGCGAGTTCGTTATAAGAATGTATGCATATACACATGCATACATCTATATGTAGAAGTACATTCCCTGTAACACATTCATTCCTTTTGCAGACATATATTACATGAAAGTGCCCCTACAAATCTCGACAGTAGATAAAATAATAGGTTGTGCATAAGAGGGAAGGGACGAATCTGCAAAAATGCAGAAGTGTGTACATTGTCTGAAGTCAGTGCTGTTCTCAAAAAGTCAAATGTGAGGACTTTCTCACACATGGAATAATTCCTGTGATCTGCCTGCTACGGCAGTGCCAATCATTAAACCAGTCCTATTTGTAATATAATTTCACCGAACACATACATTATTAGCTCTCATGTGTAAAATGTGAGTTACCACATAGTCATAGTTATTAATTTATTGTAGTGTCATGTCAACGGGAGTAATGATGTAATGAAGTATAGAGTCTAATCTTGAAATAAAGACATGTGTGTCCCAGGTGGGACAACACAAAAATTGTGAATAGTGTCCTATTGGTAACTCATTTCACCAATGTGTGTGGACTAAACTTTTGGGATGTCTAAGGATACGTGGAGTGAGTCAAGCCATGGGATGGGTCTACAGGAGTAGGGAGTGGCCAATGTGTAGTGGTGTGGCTACACCGTATATCCAACTGGAGAATGGATGACTGCTGTGTCAGTGAAGTGATGGGGGGGGTGTTTGGGGAACTAGGATCCATGGGTATATGGGTATATATGCAAATGAAGCAGCACAGCAATAGTGTAATGGTTAGAGCATCCGCCTAACGAACAGGCATTCCCGTTCCGAATCCCACTGCACATACCATTTTCCATTGGTAATCTGTATACGAAGATATTTTGACATCTGTCTGGCTGCATAATAACAATTAAAAGTGAAAAAAAAAACAAAGAAATCCAAACGGATAAACCACCACTCAACACTTAAAATAAGAAAAAATAACAAAACAGCCACCAAGGACTAAATGTAGGTCTTTACTATTTTAATAAAATACAGAACCAAATAACTAAGCGCTTTCACCAGGCATAAACCACTGGCCAGCGGGTGTCATAATGAATAAAGCACTAGTAAGCAGGTTTAAGCATAAATAAGCAGTAGTAAGCATACCCGTGGTGGTGGTGCTGCTGTAGCGTTGTCGCCTCACTGTAAGACGCTATCCAGTTCAATTCTCAGTTAGACAGTCTTCTGCGTGGAGACATGCGTGAATGGGTGTACCTTCGTTCAAGGTTGTGCGTCAGGCCTGGTAAGCAGGTACATAAAAATCAACTGCCAATCATTAGCGGACTGGAGTTCCGTTGTGGTGACCCCTAACCGGGAAAAGCCGAAAGACAAACAAAAGCAGTAGTAAGCATATATAAGCACCAGTAAGCGTGCTTAAGTGCGTTTGCGCGGGGATATGCATTGCCTTACAGACATATATATACACGTAGCATGACCCCCCCCCTCCAGCCGGACAGAGGAAATATACACACAAACCTACAAACAATATAAATAGTCCACTGCTCCCCAGATGACAGGCAGGATACAACCAGGGGGGGGACAGAGTGCACCCGTGAAATCTAATCTTGGAACAGACAGGAGCGTCCCTTGCGGGATGCCCCAAAAATTGACATATAACCAAAAGAAGCCGATACGATGACCATTCTGGCTGGGGTGTGTCCATACCCAGAATACAAGAGTGGGAAAGCCTGATGACCCATGGGTAGAAGCAACGTATGACATGGGTCCCATGAAGTGGAGAGTGGGCAGCGTGTAGTGGTGTGTTCAGATCAGACCTGCACCCAGAGTAAGGATGGGTGCAGTACAGGAGGCACGGGTGGGGGAACTATGGGTAGCTAGTTATTGGTCTAGGTGTGCAGGTGTTGGCTGATGTGGGCCTATACAGACAGCCCCAGGGATGTGAGCAAAAGTGTTCATTGGGCAGAGGCCTCACCCAACGAGCAGCCACACCTACTACGAGTCCCACTGCAGCAAAGTCTAATCTACATGGCAGAGAATGGAATAACCAGATGTGTGTGTGTGTATATATATATATATATATATATATATATATATATATATATATATATATATAGAGAGGAATGTGTGTGCATATCTACCCATAGCAACATGGAGATATACCTCTCCCTCTCCGTAGTACAAATGTATACATACACAGACAGAATACATATACATACCCACATATAGATATATACATATGCAGACACCCATGCACCCGTATGCTGTTAGATATACATAGACAGCAATATATAAATATATACATGTATGCATTCATATACAGATATATCTGTATATAGTAATGTAGGTATATATACATATATATATGTGTGTGTGTGTATGTGTGTGAGTGTGTGTAAATATACACATGTAAATAGCTAGGATATGATACAGCAGTTATAAATTACATATGTTCACAGGCCGTGCAAATGGGGGTGAGGGGTCCAATCACCAAACGTGTAACATGTAGCATCGACCACCCCCACCTAGACAGGTGAAACATACAAACACATGATACAAGTAAACACACCACTGCTTTCCAGACCACAGGCAGGATACTACCAGTGGGAGAGACCTGCCAGGTCTAATCTTGAAACAAAGACATCAATGTCCCTTGTGGGACACCCCAAAAATTACTGATCATCGGAGTCAGTCCTTGTAATGATTCATCAAACCAGGCTGTAGACGTACACAGACCAGTAGGTTGTGCAAGCCTGATAACCCATGGGTCGACACAACGTACGACATGGGTCCTGACATGTGGAGAGTGGGCAGTGTGTAGTGGTGTGGTTAGACTCCCACCCGCACCCACAGTAAGGATGAGTGCTGTAGTGGAGGGACAGGTGGGGGAACTATGGGTATGCAATTATGGGCCTAGGCATGCAGGTGTTGGCTGGCGCAGTTGTATTAGTACCGCCCTGGGGATGTAAGTAATATTCCGAAATGGGCAGAGCTTACGCCCATACTTCTCAACCCCTAAGAGCAAAACCACTAGACAGAGCATAAACCGTTGGGGGAACAAATAGGGACAGAAAGCATATATTCCACTTATAACCTTAGAAAGCTGATAGAATAATAGGTATACATTAGCATGACTCGGCTGAAGAACGTGAGGGTCCTAAACCCAATTACTTGTCTGTATTTAATGGTGTCAGTTCCCAAGTATTTGCCAGACAGGTGCAGATTGTAAGAGGAACACACCAATAGTATGAAGCAAACTCTGGACAGGCCGCGGATTCTGTACAGTCGACCGGCATGCTTACGCACAATGGGCAGCCATTCCTGATACGGGTCCCACCGCAGCACAGTCTAGTTTAAATGGCTAAGTATGGTATGACCATATATGTCATTGCATAACCCACTACACAACATCTACAAACACATGGTCACAACACTCCACTGTAGGCATGTAAGCTGATGTAATAGGCATCACAAGGTATTATTGTAGTCCTCACCCCCACCCAGGGGTGTGAGTGTCAGATGCAAACACCAAATGCAGTGCATTTGCAAGTGCGGGAGCAAGCGGGTGTAAGCCTGTTTGGCCGCCAGTATGTGAGTATCACACTGGTGAAGCAAAGCAGAGGCTAACCGAGTGTAAAAAAACTGTAACCGGAGGTTAGCATTGCTTAGCTCCGCTCAAACCCGTGCACACCCGCTCACAACTGCTTTAAAGTGTCTTAATCACTCTGTACCAAACAGCTCGTGTTCTGGCCAGCAACAAAATGTAAAGTCTCTGCAAGGCTAGAACTCAGGACCCTGTACATCACAGTCACAGTAGTTAACCACTACGCCATGATAGCAATACATATAAAGGAGGTATCAGCAAACTAATCCTCACCACAGGGAAATCAAATCGAACATGTGAACTGAATCTATGTACAGTGTAATGCTCTATAATCTGCCACAGACCAGATATATGTGAATTGGAGTACTGCAGTAAACACAGAGTTGAGGTGTCACTGTAATAAAGTTATGAAGTCCCCAGGACCCCATACAGTGTATGTATACATGAATGACAGATACCAGACACATATATAACCTGTAATGAATAAGACATAGCTTAGCCTTTTCGAAACTGGACAATTATGAAAAGGTGCGGGAATCCGGCCCTACTTAAACCGAAGAGGCGGGAATATGGCTCATAAGTGGTTGTAGCATCCCTCTGCAGGCAGAATGGCTGGAGTGGGAGAGGGCACTCACTTTAGAGTGCAGTGCTGGGGCATCCAGGAGTCCAAATTCATGGTATAGCTCCTGGTAAAGCACCATGACAGGAGGCTACTGCAGGGCCAGTACCAGGGCTTGCAGTACAAAATGGAGGCCTGGGACAGTCTCGCCCGTGACCTCACTAGTACCACAGATATCCCCCGGACTGGTGAGCAGGTCAGGCACCACCATGCAGACCTGAAGCAGTGGAGGGGGGATGCCCTGGAACAGTGGATCCAGGAAGCAAGGCAGATGCAGAATGCCCCAGAACTGAGTAAGTACTCCTTCTACTACGTAGTTAATAATTGCCTAGCTTGTATATACTATGGATAGGTATGGCTAAATATCACTGTACTTCTCTGACAGCTGCAGATGAGCGTGCTGCGAACCAGCAAGCCTATGATGCTAGGCTGCAAAGGATGCGTTGCGAGGTAGGTTAGTAAATAGCCTGCATGTACTGTCATAACAAATAAATGTAAGAGCCTCAGAAAGTGTTGTACCAGTATACAGATTTGTGTAATATGCTGCGAATAAAGATGTAACCCCTGCATTGCTTCTGTTTATTCTGCAGTCATATGTTGTTGTACTGTTGCAGTTATTAAATGGTACTGTTGTAGTAAGCAGTGTTACCCACACTGTGGTATGCAGATACAATGTGTATGAAGTGCTGTATAACAATGTTGGAAGTGCAAACAGGTCAGTCATATTAGACTAAATACATTGCAAAGCCTCACAACAATTGCCTGATAGCATAGTGTACAGTGATATTAACTGTAATGCTTTTGTCACACACAGCAGGGCTTTGGATCCCAGGAGCGCCAGTGAGTTGTATGCATAATCATTCCACACAACTGCACAGTTTGTTAGAATGTTCAGAGAGAAAGCTGTATGCATATATACACTTAACAATTGTACAGATTATGCTAGAATGCTCAAATAGAAAGTGGTATGCATATTCATACCCCTCAACTGTTCTGAATGGCCCATATCACCTGCCTTTTGCCCTGTTCCCCTGGCAAATTAGTGTGATGATCCAAGAAATGTAGGCAGCTGTAAATGACATATAACTGATAGTTAGACTTGTACATAGTCAGAGAATGTACATGCAAACATACCTGTCATCCCAGCATCTCACCCAAAGTATATGACAGCAGTCAGCAGTCTCCAAACATGTTGTATTACACCTGCATCTTGTAAAGCCTGTACGTAAGACACAGGTCCCGTACATACTAATCTACAAACATACCATTGTACAATATAACGTCATTGGGTAGTGTAATAATACATGTAAGGGACAGACCACTGCAGTGACTATGAATGTTGTGTAAACTACAAGGATTTATTAGTTGTTAATTGAACTCTCTCTCTCACCCCTACCATATGTGCAAAAATAACCGATTTACACAACTCATTTGGTATGTCTACACTCCTAACCTTTGTTGGGACATATGTCCTATTGGTTTATAAATATTCACATCTGTTTCTATGCATGTGCCATGTTAAAATACCCCCATATTGGTGTCCTGTTGCCATCAATGAAACCTGCATGTTGTTGTAATGGCCACTGTTTACCCATATATGCATGTGTTCTGCCTGTTCTGCAACTATTTTGTATCTGGTGCCCTGGGTAATGGGAATAACTATGCATGCTGTTATAACTAATTGTGAATGCTGTTGACTATTACTAATCCATATCTGCCTTAAACATGTTACAGCATAGCTCGTATGGGAAGGCCAGTCCCAGCGGACCCACCTGTCCCACCTCAGCTGGCCATGGTACCGGGCACCAGCACATCTCGGGCCCAGTCTGGGACTTCCTCGTCTGTTGGCCCTGCACCACCTTCGGGTGGAACTACCACAGGGAATGGGGATCGGCCCTCCCCCTGGGAGTGGGAGCGGACAGGAACCTGTCACCCATGGTATGGTCCAGGCTGTGGTGTGTAGGGAGTTCGACAGGGAGATTCAAGACCGCCTATGCCAACTTGAGGGCCAAGTGGCGCAACTAGAGGGTGAGCTCACCTCTCCTACACAGCCCCCAGCACAGCCAACGTCTGGGCTGTGAAGGTGCAGTGGTGACTGCCCATGGGTGGGGACCTCAGTCCCACTGTATCCATTTGTGGGCTCATGGGCTTGCGATTTCGAAACACTCCTCCCCGTCCAAGGTGTTCCCCCCCACATGTGTCATATACCGGCCCTGTACGCATTTTGTTTGTCTTGTCTGTCATCCTACCCAACCTATCCTCCCTGATCATACCTACTCTTCTTCCCCAACATCCCACTCTCATCTAAAATTAAAAGAAAATAAGGGCAATCTGTTCCCGCAAAAAAAGCACACCCCATACATAGCTGTCCATTTCGCACACGTAACCACTCGACACATGTAAATGTTTCTAATTGGCATCACAACATACTATTGTTGTCCTCACCCCTCTCTCAGGGTTGTGAGTGTCCAAATGTACCACCAAATTTATTGCATATGCACAGCCATTGCTGTAGAAGAAATGGACAGCTATGGACCTTCCCTACTCCCTTCTTGTACATTACTAGCTACCCTGCCTACTGTCTTTCCCTCTTTGTGCCCCTTTTTCACCACTTTCCTATCACCCCTTTTTTCTTTTCTTTTAAAGAAATTAGCACGGGGTAAGCGGGAGTAAGCACGTTTAAGCAGCAGTGAGCGGGTTACAGCCTGTTTGCGCGGGGGTAAGCACTGCTTACACAGGTTAAGCAATCAAGGTAACTGAGTGTAAGGAACTGTAACCAAAAGTAACCACTGCTTACCGTCACACAAACCCATGCACACCCGCTCACAACTGCTTAAAAGTGCCTTAATCACTCCATATCCAATAGCCCTTGTTCTGTCCAGAAACAAAATAAACGGCCTCTGCAAGACTTGAAACCAGGACCCTACACACCACAGCCAATGTGATTTACCACTAAGCCACGGCAGATATACAGACATTGGATGTTATCACAAGCATAGCATCCAGCACAGTCATTCAACAGTATAGGAAATGTATTCCATTATGTAGATGTATGTGTGTGTGTTTATGTTCAGATATATATACATACATAGATATAGATATATATAGATTTATCAAGAACATACCATGTGACAACAAAGCATTAAAAAAGAATGAAAAGGAAAACACCAGCAACTCCTGTATTATGTAGTGGTGTTGTCCTGTGTAATATCAAGACTACCTCAGACAGACGTGTCACTAATAAATGCAAACATTTGTACATTGCCCAAATACATTACTTTGGGCATTTTATTTACATTAACAAAACAGTTCCTGTCCAATCATTATGTGAGAGCAGTACACTTGCAAGGTGCTGTGTGCAACATCATCACTAAAAAGTTAAATGGAGTAACCATGCAGGGACCGGTAGTGTCGTGTGTACAATGGGGTCACCTGCACCACGTGTACCTGGAACCTTTAGGAGTCATATGGATACCAGGATCGTGTGCCTGAGAGAAGGGTGAGGACAACAGTAGTATGTTGTGATGCAAGTTACAAAGGTTACATGTGCCAGTGGACACGTGTGTGAAATGGACAGCTATGTATGGGGTGAAAGTTGTTCTGGGAACAGATTGGTCTTTTGTTTCCGTTTTCGTAAAGTGAAAGTGGGATGTTGGGGAAGGAAAGTAGGTACGCTCGTGGAGGATAGGTTGGGTAGAATGACAGAAAATACAGCATACAGGGGCAGTATATGACACATGTGGGGGGATACACCTTGGATGGGAAGGGGTGTTTGGCAGTCAAAAGCCCATGAGCCCCCAAATGGAAACAGTGGGACGAAGGTCCCCACCCATGGACAGCCACCACTGCACTATCACAGCTGCAAAGGTGGCTGTGCTGGGGGCTGTCTAGGAGGGGCAGGCTCACCCTCTAAATATGACACTCTGCCCTCAAGCTGGTGTAGCTGGCCTCAAAAAAATCCTTATTGAGCCCCCTACGCACCACGGCCTGGACTGTACGATGGCTGACAAGTTCCTGTCTGGACCTGCTCCGGGGGGGGGGCAGGCCCCATCCTCAGTGGTGGTTCCAACAGAAGGGTAGTGCAGAGCCAACAGAGGTGAAGGTCCAAGGCTGGGCCTCAGACGTGCTGGTACCCAGTGCCATCGCCAGCTGAAGTGGGATAGGTGGTTCCACTGGGACCTCCAATCCCATACAGCCTATGGTGTTGCAGTTTTAACACAGATAAGGCTTAGTAATAGTCAACAGCATTCAGGATTACTTATAACAGCATGCATAGATATTACCATCAACCCAAGACAACAGATGTCATACATTTGCAGAGGGAGCACAACACATGTATATATACTGCATGAGATCTGTCCAAAGCATAGATGACTTGTGACTGCAACTATGAACAGTGGCCCACTATTGGCATGTCACTGTGATAACCTCAAACAGTGACTATCATACCACTGTTTCATGTGACGTATGTCCAATCAGGGGTGCAATGGCAGTAACTCTCGCCACTGTTACCATGTACTGACTGCAATCCTCACACTATGCTTCTGCAGTTCACAAATGTGTGTTCTGTGAGTAACACAAGAAACAAATGGATCCACATACTGACCAGTCCACAGACAACCCTACAGATGGGGGTTTCCTCACAAACAGAGCACTGTCTTGTCAGTTATTAAAACATGCAGACTAGCCATTACCACACACAAGTTGTTAAATTGGCAGTAGTCTGAATGAAGCATAGCTACACTTACATGCTGTAGTCATGTCTGGCACATTACCCTCCTGTCTTTAGGCTATTTTCCACTGTGTATGTCATTTGAGGAATATCCAGATTTCATCTGTGATGCTGTTTACCAAACACCAGATCCAGGTTCCACTCATAGCAACTGTCATGGGCAAACACCAACATGATGTTCCTAGATATTGTACTGTGTTTGCATGCAATTGGCTATGGGAATGTCACCACAGCTGTTCCACATGCAATCAGCTAGAGGAGGACTGCAATAGGTGCAGATGCCATCACCTGATCTTTACCATCACTTATAAAACACAAGCTGCTGCTGAGCAGGTGTACATTTCCACATCCACCAGAGTGTGTGTGTGAGGGACGGACAGAGGCAAAGTACATCAGAGAAGGGCTTGGAGACTAAAACCTAAGCATCGTCTGTCACACACCTACCAGTACAGGTGTTCAAACTCCTGACTGACTAGCCATTACTATTACAAGTGCATGCAGTTACTCCATGTGCCACATATCTGACATGTTGGTGTGCTGTAAGAACATATATGTGTCCTGGTGAGTGACATCTGCAACAGAGATATAGTAGGTATACATTAGGTGTAGCACACATGGCTGTCCACATGAACAGATGTCATTGTCAACACAACCACACTCTCTAAGGGACTCAGACACATTGGCACACTTTAGCAGGCTCACAAATACACTTCCTAACTACTTAGTTTGCCACAATGCAGTAATGCACAGGTATTACATGCACCACAGGGGTTATCCTGAGGTTCTATGGGCTAGGGCATGTGAACGTGTCTGACATCAGTCACTATGCCAATGGGAGTTATACTGGGTGTGACTGTGGTTGCGAACATCATACCCCACACGCAGACACAAGGTACCAGTACTGACATGCATGTGTGCATTGCTTCATGGGTGTGTAGTGGTTGGCTGTGCAAGATGGCTGTACAAGGCTGGGTGAGGGGTAATCCTTGGCATCAGGCCACCTGACAATGGTCTGCAGTGTGGTATAGGGGTGTAGTGTCTGCAATGTCCTACACAGACGGGTATTGTATTAACAGTCCTGTCATCCTGGTTACCATTGTGCGTGGCCATTGCTTTGCAATGCATGCCATGTCTGTGTTTGATAGTCATTGACATGGACATTGCCTGGGATGTGCACATCCCACATTAGTGTACAGTGACATGTTTAAGTGTACCTGGTTTGCCTGGCACATGTTGTGTGCACAGACTGTTATCATCAGATGTGCCAATCCTGGCCTGGTGTGACAGGACCTGCTAATAGACAGCAGGTTGACCCTGCACCTGCAGTGATAGCATGAAACAGGTATTCCCTGATGTCAGTGGCATCTGTCCATGCAGGGCATGTGTGTAAGGCATTGTATGTCCTTTGTGGATCACATTTGATGGCACCACATATGTTGCAGGTGTCCAGTGGGGAACATAGCGAAGGTGCATTGTCCGCAATGATGTACCTATTATACTGGTGAACAGGGTGCCATGCCTTCTGCAGCCTACTGCATTCACACCATGCCTACTATCTGTCAACAATGTGCACGGTAATAGCAACATAGCGGGATTTTCTAGGCAAGTATGTTTGTGTATGACACATGGGTTCAGACCGTATTCTGGATAATAGTAGGGGTGCTTACTTTATTCATCAGGCCTGTTGCCAGATGTAGGGGAATGGCTTGCCAACACAGTCTCTTGGCTGATTGAAATCTGTAATCCTCGTGAGGTGGACATTGTGACATATAATATGGCCACCATATAGGAAAACTACAAAAACTGCTCCTCAACATGTCCAGTGGTTAGACACTCACAGCCATCTCCACACAGGCTCTGACTGTCAAACACACACACACACACACACACACACACACACACACACACACACACACACACACACACACACACACACACACACACACACACACACACACACACACACACACACATCTGCCAAGTCTTGGAATAGAACTCCTACCTAACTAGTTTATCACACTACAGCATTACACAGTTATAGCATGCGTTATGGAGATTACTGGGCTAACCCATCCTCAAAGGTGTATTTCACAAGGAATGACATCAGCAGGGTTACCAAAGTAGGGCAATTCGAATTTCCTGCAAGTGAGTAGCCCAAAATGCATTGTTCACAAAACAGACAGTGAGACACACACAACTGACATGTGTGGGTATAGAACCCATGACCAAGATCTATATCACACTACTGCATGGAGATGTTATAAGATGCACCACGAGGATTACTAGGGAACTTGTTCCTCAGAGGTGTATTTGACAAGGAATGACATCAGCAGGATCATCAACATAGGGCATTGTAAATGTCCTGTAAGTGAGTAGGCTATAATGCATTGCTGCTTACACAGACATTGAAACACACAAAAAACACATAACTGCCATGGTTGTGGCTGGAATCCTACCACAATTCTAAATCACACTCCAGCAGTAGGCAGTTACCTGACACACTACAGAGATTACTGGGTTACAGTGGTCCCAGAGGTGTATTTCTAGGTGGGTGACATCAGCACCCTTGCCAAAGTTGAGTATGTGAATTTTAAGGAGTGTGCATACTCTAAAAAGCATTGTTCCCTTCTCAGGCAGGCAGACACACACAAACACAGTTGGCAAGTCTGGGATTAGGACACCTACCAAACTAGTTTATCACACTACAGCATTACACAGTTACAGGACATGCTACAGAAATTAATGGGTTACAGCAGACCCAGAGGTGTATTTCTAGGTGGGTGACATCAGCACCCTTGCCAAAGTTGAGTATGTGAATTTTAAGGAGTGTGCATACTCTAAAAAGCATGAGTCCCTTCTCAGGCAGACAGACACTCACATAATTGGCAAGTCTAGGATTAGAACACCTGCTGGCAAGTCTGGGATTAGAACACCTACCAAACTAGTTTATCACACTACAGCATTACACAGTTACAGGACATGCTACAGAAATTACTGGGTTACAGTAGTCCCAGAGGTGTATTTCTAGATGGGGGACATCAGCACCCTTGCCAAAGTTGAGTATGTGAATTGTAAGGAGTATGCATACTCTAAAAAGCATTGTTCCCTTCTCAGGCAGACAGATGCACACACACACACAGTTGGCAAGTCTAGGATTAGAACACCTACCAAACTAGTTTATCACACTACAGCATTACTCAGTTACAGGACGCACTACAGAAATTACTGGGTTATGGCAGTCCCAGAGGTGTATTTCTAGGTGGGTGACATCAGCACCCTTGCCAAAGTTGAGTATGTGAATTGTAAGGAGTGTGCATACTCTAAAAAGTATTGTTCCCTTCTTAGACAGAAAGACAAACACACTTAGCAAATCTGGGATTAGAACACCTACTAAACTAGTTTATCACAATACAGCATTACGCAGTTACAGGATGCACTACAGAAATTACTGGGTTACAGTAGTCCCAGAGGTGTATTTCTAGGTGGGTGACATCAGCACCCTTGCCATAGCTGAGTATGTGAATTGTAAAGAGTGTGTATACTCTAAAAAGCATTGTTCCCTTCTCAGGCAGACAGACACACACACACACACACAAACACAGTTGGCAAGTCTGGGATTAGAACACTTACCAAACTAGTTTATCACATTACAGCATTACGCAGTTACAGGACGCACTACAGAAATTACTGGGTTACAGCAGTCCCAGAGGTGTATGTCTACGTGGGTGACATCAGCAGGATTGCCAAAGAAGGGCATTTCAAGTGTACTGCGAGTTGTACATGTGTTTTACCTGTGTGTAGCCACTGCTTACTGTCACGAAAACACATTTACACCTGCTTACAACTGCTGAAAAGTGTCTTACTTAGTCCTAAATAACATTATCAACAACCCTTGCAGGTCTTGAACCCTGGACCATGCACACCAAGGTCACTGGATTTACCACTAAGCTATCTGGGTTGTATACATGGTTCATGGTTTTTATAATACACATTTTACTACAAGTATTCCACAGTACTGAAAACAAATGGGACAGACACTTTGTGTACATATATATATATATATATATATATATATATATATATATATACACAGACACAGCTATAGCCATATATATAAACATGTCTGAACACCCTTTGTGACACAGAAGGGTTCCAAAGGAATTGACGTGTACACAAAACAGAGGCAACTCTTGTTTTATAACATTTAAATCTTAATCAGTTCACCAGAGAAGGGATGGTTGTGTATGTGGAGTTTGGGGTGGGGAATGATGGCCAAGGAAATGTACCCTGGGGATTGTGGAGCTTGGGTGGGGGAATGATGGGTATGGACATACACCCCAGGGACCACATCTGTGTCACTGCTCGACAGTGGCACCGGAAAATAACATACCCAACAGTAGTAGTTCTTGACTGTCTATTCTTTTCTATTCCTAACTATGTAGTACTTTGTAGACTCCACTCACCACAGATGACTACCATGGTGTGCAGCATGTTAAAAGACATAACTCATGTGTATGCCTGGCTACAGGGTTGTCACACACACACAAGCGCACACACACACTTGCCAGTATTGTGCTTACAAGTCTTGCTTATGTAAAGGTAACTAGTAGAGTGGTATGCAGTTGGGGTATGTGCCACAGAACACACACAATTACACTTACTCTGATTCTGCTTCTGAGCTGGGTGAAATCATAGGACTGATTACTTGCAGTGGGGAGTGGAGAAAAGGGTGGTTTAGCAGATGACAAGGATAAAGGCCAGTGCAAAAGGTGGTTTCTCTTTGGAAAGCAGTAAAACCCGCTGTCATGACAGGATGAAGACACAAATACACACACAGACAACCTCACTCCGTCATTTGCTGACACACACACACACACACACACACACTTGCCAGTGGTGGGATCAGAACTCCTGCCTATCTACAGATCATTATTACAGTACTACATGGTTATGAGATGCGACACAGAGATTACACATTTCAAGGCAGTCAGAATGCCCTTCTGAGATTGAGGACATCAACAGGGATACTGACAGTTAAGATGCACATAGCTGTAAACCTGTGTGTTTAAAGTAGGAGTCCATTACAACCTGTATGCACAAACAAGACACATCATCTGCAGGTAAGACATAGGTAGGCCTGAGAGCTATAGTTGTAGCACAACAAGCCCTGAACTGGAGTATGTCCATCTGTGGAATGGACAACTACTATCACTATATAGGGTTACAGTGGTCATGCTCATACACATAGAATCACAGGACTTGTTTGGATGCATTGACTCCAATTACACAAGGTCACAGTGGGCATGCTCATACACTTAGTAGCACAGGGCTGTTTGGGATGGACTCCGATTTTAACCACAGAAGGCCACAGTGTGCATGCTCATACACTTAGATGCACAGAACACGTTGTAATGGACTCCTATTGTAAACACACAGGTTTACAGCTATGTACATCTTAACTGTCAGTATATATGCACATCATACAGGTTTACTACCAGATACCTGCATGTGGCCCGTAAATGATATATCTGCGTCTGTGCTGTGTGATACACATGCATACATGTACATGAAGTACTACCATATATATGTGAAGTATACACAATCATGCGTGTGTGGAAGTGACAGACAATAGGTTAACTGGGACACACAGGTGGATGCCAACTACAGCATGTGTCACACACATTGCTGCCCTGACAGGCATACAGTGATATCAGGTTGTGGACAGTGGCATTATACTTGGAACAGTGGCATGTGGAAGCATAATATGTGAGCCCCATTGTCTAATGGTACTGAGGTGCAGGTGTCAAGATGACCTCTCCCAGCTGTGTTAGTAGTTGACATTATTAGCAGGACCGCTCCACTAAGCATATCTGGCATTGGTCATCTACACAACGTCTGCTGCTGTCCATCACCTTAGATATAGCATTTGATACCAAGCACAATACTGCCACTCACAATTATGTCATGGTACGAGTGGCAACTGCTTGACCAAAACAATGAGACAATGTCCTGCTATAATTATGATGTTGTCCAATGTCTGTCATTCTGGGATGTCATGACTGAAAGAAGACATACCTTTGTTACAGAGCACATGCATCCATGATTCAAGGGAGTGTGGATAATACCTAGGTCCCATTTACCCATATAGTGGCATTCCAAGGCACAAACCCTAAACACAAAGGTAACACCCTGACACCTACATGACAATTGCATTGGATGTTTATGCTAACCAGTGCTAGATGTGTGGCTTTTGTAATCTATTTGCTCAATGTAGACCCTACAATGGGAAATACTGACATCTGTGATTGAGGAACACCTGGCTGAAGGCTTTGTGCACAATAGCACTACAACCATATAACTCAGATCCAGACATGTAGGCCATGACACTGGTATGGACCACTCCAGGTGGTGGTGTCCACATATTCATAAAGGCTACTCACAAGTAAAGACCACTACTCCGACATAATTCTTCACAAATGTGTTAGGTACAGGTGACAATGATAAAAGCGGCATTCTATGTAGTATCCTCATATACATCCACCACCATGTCCTCAGACTACCAACACACATCCATACATGTGGTATGAAATAGTGTGGCAGAACACCAAATAACCTTTGACTGGTGGACTGCAACTAGCCCTACATCAACTGTGCAAAGTACCCATGTACTGACACAGTTGCATAATGTGTTATGCAATGCAATAATACCACTGTTTGTAACCAGGTCAGTTGTACACATACCATGGTCCCTCAGATGTTGTCAGAATTAACACAGTTGACTGCTGCTTTACACCAGTAAACAACATCCTCATGGTTGGATATGACCTAGATGTACCTGCCCTGGATATGTACATCCCACACTCATACAACATAAATGGGAATACCATTGATGTTGTTGTCCTTTGTACATACAGGTGGCTACATTCATTACACACATGCACATGGAAGATAGGTCCATGGCTGCTGAATGCTAACAGTACATATGGTTTGATATCTATGTTGACAGAGGTAATATTCCCTCTCTACTGGTCACCCATGACACCTATCATATCATACAACAACCCATTTGGCATGTATGTCATTAGACATGTCCACCTAATGCAATGCCTACAAACATACCCAAATAACAGGATCATATGACCTACACACATAGCCTGTATTGACAGACTCAGGGGAATACAGCTATGCTCTGTATGTTCCTGAGTAGTTACAGGTGATATGTCCATGACATGTACAGCCATGTGTGACCACAGCTCCTACATATACCCCCTGTCAACATGCTGTGTGCTGTCTGGACATTAACCTTATTACCACAATAGCCAGAATGTGCTGGGGTGAGATGTTTACAAGCCACAGACCTCGCACATGCTTGAATAAGTGTAATGCCTAGCTCAAACAGAGCACATTGCTGGCATTCTTCAAGTAATCATAAGGTGTGTGTGGCAAATATGATGTGCGTGTGGCAAATATGATGTGCTCACTGTTGACCATTACAGTGCCCTGGCTTAACAGTGGAACTGTCAACTAACAGTTTGTGGGATCATGACATGGAATATTGCTGTGTGTGTGTCTTGCTGATGTGCTGTTGGCATAAATGTACACTTGGCTACTCAGTGAAGGTGGTTGTGTGTCATACTAGTACATGAATACAACATCCATTATGGTGTAATGCTCAGCTAGGTTTCACACATGGTGTGGGGAAGGTGTGGAATGTATCCTCTTGACCTGCTAGTCCACCTACTGATGGAGACTGCATATGTATACACGTATTGATGTGTGTTTAGATTCCATGTGTGTGCTGTGTCTGATGTTTGAAGTTGACTGCTGTCTTAGTACATCATGCAGTTGCAATGCAGCCTCAACATTGCCAACTATATATGGTGATATGCTCAAAGTACAGTAAGCTGTACTTTAGGTATGGACAGATGTTTGGATATAACTACTAAGTGGTGGGGCTACTTTGCAGATGAATGATTACTGTGGACAGCTCACAGGTGTGTTACAACCATTCCTACAATAACCTGTGTAACTGCTAAGCTATGGTTTTGTTAAATGAAGGGGAGGACACACAATGTAGACTGCAGTAAGGGTGACACTGAAGGCAAACCTCTTGACACCTGGATCAGTAACACCTCCCCTGTGTATATATTGTGCATATATCAGCAGAGTTGGCAATGGAAAGAGTCAGTATGCTTTGTAGCATGTGCAATAGTGCTGTCGCTCTATAATACCTATCATGAGATAGGCAGGTGTTTGATTCACAGTACTGGCACCTGTGGATGTGTGTGTCCATATATGTCATGTATGGTGAGGAATACATCCCATATGTGTTTCACTCTCCTGTACAATAAAAAATTGTACATTACTATATAAACTGAGCTGCTACATTGTACATTAAAATCTGATGAAGCATATTTTAGATACGTGAAAGCGCTCATTTCGTGGTTCTACAATTTTATGGAATAAAGAAGAAGTTTGCTTTATTATGGACTGATTTTCTTTCTGAGGAAATAGCATTTAAGTAGCCGTTTTGCTGTGGTTCACTTGTGTTTATTATTTGCATCTCCTGTACAATGTTGTAGACATCTGTACAGAGTGAAGTGTAGAAAGTAAGACATAGGCAGGTGTTTGAATCACACACATGTCAAGTGTCTGTATGTGTGTGACATAGGTGTATATCTTTGTGAATGCCACAGTATGTGTGTGTGTGTGTGTGTGTGTGTGTGTGTGTGTGTGTGTGTGTGTGTGTGTGTGTGTGTATGTATTGCTGTCCGGTCCCTGGAGTGAGGCTGTATTTTACCATAGTGAATTGATTAGACCCCCTCCCCCCATCCACTCAATGCAATCTAGTATCCCTGTTGAGGTCATCAATCTTAGAAGGGCATTCTAACCACCTGTAAACATGTACACCCTGGGGTGAGGCTTGTTGTTACATAGCCTACTGATGAACCCCCCTCCCCACATACACTCACTGCAATCTAGTATCGCTGTTGATGTCCTCAATCATAGGCCAATCAGACTACCTGTACATGTGTAATCTCTGTGGCGCATCTTGTAATTGCTTAGTACTATAATGATGATTTGCACAGAGGCAGGGGTTCTCATCCCAAAACTGTGTGTGTGTCAGAGGGTGTGTTACTGTGTCTGTGAATCCCTGAGTGTGTGTATGTGTATGCATCCTGTCATGAGAGCGGGTATTACTGCTTCCCAATGAGAAGCCACCTTTTCCACTGGCCTTTACCCTTGTCATCTGCTAAACCACTCTTTTGCCTCCTCCCCGCTCCAGGTAACTATACCTGTGATGTCACCCACTATGGATGAGACGGCTCTGGCCACAGTAGCTTACTACACAGCTATCATGCTCTTGGATCATTAGCTCAGTAAACATGTTTGAAACTTGGGAGATTATAACTGTGATGCTGAAGCTACAAAGTGCATGCAGGTATTGTCATACAGATCTGTGCGTAGTCTACATTTACATATGGGACACTAACCGCAAACACTGACATCCCCCAGCACATGCAGTTACACCTGAAAGAGGAAGGCAGAACATCAAGATCAACATGCAGTTACTGTTGTTACACATGATACACACTGTCAAAAGTACAAAATGCATTCTAAAACTGTAGTACATGGTATGTCTGCTGCCTGTCAACACCACTCAACAATTGTAATCTGCAATTGTCTTCCTAGTATGTTCACCCTGTGCATCAGACCATATGAGCATGTCCCTGCACCAATGGTGTGGATGACAGGGATGCAGCACAGGCATCATCATATGCACAGGGTGATAATGTTTGCCAGAGGCCTAGTCTGCACCATTGGATGACATCATGTGTGTGGGTTAGGGCCTTTGATCTCATTGGGCATGTGTGGGTCTTATGCATGTGTGTGTTGAGGTGCCCTTCATTTGTTTCTGGTGTGTGTGTGCATGTATGCACACAGGTCTGGCATGTGGCTGGCCTACACAGGGATATTATTGACAGCTGCAGACTGTACAGGGCAGGTTTCACAGTTCACGGTGTCCGGGCATGGCCACGTGACCTGCGCCTGCCAGGGGTTGCACAGGCACTACTAGGCAAAGGTCCAGATTGGGTACTGTCTGATGACACATGTTCACGTAGACCTTCAACAAGTGATGTAGCTGGCCTACGTCCATGTGTCCGATGCCTCACTCCCACCAGATGTTCCAGCACAGACATTCCACGCTCGAGGATTGACATGCCATGATCAAGGACTCCCACCATGTCACCCAATCGTCTATCCAAAACATCTGCAAGATGATGGTGAGCATTTGCAATTGCCTGGATGTTGTCAGTTGAAGACAGACAGCAGCCCTCTGAAGCCTCAGACCTTCTCTGTTGTGCCGTTCAGCATGTGCCTGTGCCTCCATTATAGCCTGAAACATGCATCTGGTGACACCAGCTGTTGTGCTATGTCTTGCAGGGGCATGTTGGCCAGAAGTCCTCCTACGAGCAGCACTGGGCACATGCCTGTGTGGGACATCATCAGTAAGTTGGTTGGAATCAAGGTGTTCAGGCACACCTTCCATAGTCTCCACATTTTCATGTTCCATGCAACCACCCGCCAACTGTCCTTCCTCTATGGCCACTGGTGTTGGGGTATGTGTAGGCATGAGATCTGTGTGCAGGGATGAGGGGGATGCAGGTGGAATGGCAACCAATGGCACAGTTTCAGCTCCTGACAACCCTGCCTGTGCCTTAATCCTACTTTCATCATCACTGCTAGAGTCTGTGGGGACACTAACATCAGGTGGACCGCAGGAGGGCAAAGCACCTACATCAACACCTGTGAGGGGCAGACAAGAACTGTACATTACAAGTTATACAACATAGTACACACACACACACACACACACACACACACACACAGACACAGACACACACACACAGACACACACAGTCACAGACAGACACAGAAACAGACAGAAACACATGCTATGACACCCAACGGCATGCAACATGCATGTGATATGGGAGAAGATATTCAGCTTAGACATTTATAGTGGTAGTTATCATACATCCCTGAGTAGCACACAACAGCATGCATGTGTTATAGCAGAAGGCATGTGCCTTACACAATTATTGTAGTAGTTAGCATAAATCCCTGTGTTGCACCATTTGTGTTAGTAGGTTATTCCCCAAACCTGCAACACAATGCATGCACTATGCACCGTTGCACCGCACTGCCATGTTTTGTGCAACATACCCCACATGTTAACAGACCATCGCTGACTTTTGAACATCTGCCACAGATGTTTTGTGTTGGCCACTGCCCCTATGTGTGAGGGGAACATGAGCAGAAGGGTATGTTGAGTGAATACTATATTTGCCTGAGCCCTAGCTTGCATATCACCCCCAAAGCAGAGCATGTCTGTTCAACATTATTCTGCTTACCCCTGAGCTGAGTCTACAGACAACGTGCATGTGGCTGTATACACATGTTTGACATGGCTGTCCCTACTTTGCAGTAGTGCCACAGACCAGCACTGGTTAACAGTCTACCAGCCTGATGTGTGGCATATGTCCTTGCCAATCACATGTAATATGACATGTCTTCTGCTGATGTGTTGAATGACATGCATACATGTTTAACACAGTGGTGTCCTTTTAAATATACATTGAGGTAATGGTGTCCTAATGCAGGGACGGGTTATACTAACATGGACCTTCAGCTGACGCAATGTTGTCAGTCCGCCCTACAGATATACAGTGACATACTGCTTCACTATTGCTATACAGTGTGAGTTACATACACAATTCATAGCCATGACGGTGTTCAGATACAATACATATCTAATGTGAAATGTGACCCACATCACTGAGGTGTATACACACTAAACCCTACTGTAGAATGTGTGACACAGGTCACTGAAGAGTATATAAAGGACACCCCTGCACTTCTGCAACCATATTGCTGATGCCTGGGGCAACTATGTCCAGACATGGCTAACTTAGCAGTACTCCATGTCCCACATGCCATCTGTGTACCTCACACACATGAGGAGCAAGCATGACAATGATGTTTGACACCAGCAAGGTGAATGTACTGTATCTGTGGCCTGATGTGGTTGTATGTGTATGTTGTGCAACACATGTATATATTTGAATGCTGTATAGGTGAATGCTTTCATGTCGTGACACACTCATGATGTTCAAGACATGTTATGTGGTGGTTTGATGTCATGCCTACACAAGCTGTGCACAGGCCTGTATAATGTTTAGTGTTTCACGTCTGCAATATCACCATTACACAAAGGCCATAGTTGTATTGTGTTGAGCCAATGTACAACAGGGTGCACACACATGTACATCACTTCTAATCTGTGTGTTGCTTCATGTCTCTGGCCATCCTCCATGGCCATGTGTAAACATGTTTTGTCCAATGGTTGTGATAGGCATCTATTTCACATGTCAGTGTTGTCCCATATGACATACACCCATAGATGTCATATGCTCCACTGAGGAAAGGGTTATGCAGACAAAGAGTGGTATGTTTGGGATGCGAGTTATCATGTTTTGCAGGACAGTTAAGCAGTGTTGCAATCAGCCCACTAAATGTCACAGATATATCAGATAGCACATGACATTGTGTGACATTCATAGCAAGGGTATACTCCCCAAGGGTGCATTCTGTGGGCTGGTCATACTCCAGCTCCAAAACATTTAGAGTGTGTGCACAGATATGCTCTCTGTATAGTACTGTTTGTATTCCCCACATGTGTAATGCTGATCTGTAGTACATGTCCCTACAGTGAGCCACACCTCCACCATTGTATTCACAGCTGTCCACACATCTAGCAATGACAGTTTGTAAGGCTTAGTGTAGGTGTTTTATATAGTCTTCAATTATTCCACATGGGTAACCACTGTGATGCATTGCAGGTCTGACCTGTATATATTAACAGGGTCACCATACATTATATGTACGTGTGTTAAATGGCCACATGGCAGATAGCATGCAATTAATATGATCTGTGCATTATCGAGCATGATAAATAATAACAATCTCGCCTGCAACAGGCTGCTGTCACTGCAAAATGCCAGAGGTACCTAAATAGGAGTGCCACAGCAGTAAGATCATTATCTACACCTGTGTGATAGCTACAGAGTGCAATGTGCATGTTAGCACATAAGCCAGTACAATAGACTATACTATGGAGTATGCACATCTGTGCATACATAGAGTAGCAAACTATGGTATATGGCATGTGTGCATACATGCCTTGCATATGATTTTACATTACATATTGTAGAGTAACACATGTAACTATATGAAATATAGTTGTGTTATATGTGCAGTAGTGCCTTACCAGGCAACTCCAGGCTCTGTGGTTGTGAGACACCCACCTCCACAATACCAGCAAAAGCTTGTGGAAGGAATTCTGCAGGTGTCCCCAGGTTGCCCAGTAGCTTCTCGGTACATGTGAGTGGGGGCTGGGTGAGTGCCCCCCCCCACATGTTGCACCTTGTTCCATGGCGATTGCATTTGCACGCTGTTCCTCCCATCTAATGATGTTGGCGCACCTGCTGATAGGTGCAATTGTGGCTGCCAACATCATTTACTCTCCTGTGCAGTTCCTCCCACTGGGCATCCCGATGCTGTGCATCCTGTGGCGCATGGCTGAAGAGTGTTACATGGTTGTCAAGGAGGTATGGAATGAGGACATCATCCTCCAAGTGGGTGTATAGTGGCAGCCTGGCATGCAGCATACCTGGAAGACATAATGATGGAGACAGGTCACAGTAACTCACAGAGAAGTACAGCTGAACATACATGTGTATCACATTTATTAAGATTACAAATATGTCTTTGCAAATCTACATGACACTAACACCACCACTGACATGTTTAACTCACACACATTTGACACGTACTGGTGATTTGATGTTACATACAAACATAGTGATTACAGTGAAAAACAGAGAGATCTCGTATGTCTTTTTTTGGAAGTGGTCTTGGAGAATAACATCTTCATATCTGATTATGTGATTTATTTACATCTTGATGGCATAGCTATGGGCACATTGTGTGCCAATAGCTACACTAACATGTTCTCGGCCCATTGGGAGGAAAATAGATTGTTCGTTCTGGATGAGTATAGACAGTTTGTCCTGTTCTATCGACATTTTGTTGACGATATTTTTTTTGTCTGGACAGGATGTCAATATAGGTTGGAAAGATTTGTTGAGGATATGAATTACATGACTACCTATTTAAAATTTACTACGACTTATTCACAGAACAAGATTGCTTATCTGAACATATATGTTGAGAGATTAGATGGTGGTTTAATTAACACTGGGGAGTTTAGGAAACAATGCTACAGGAATACCCTACTTCACAGACAGAGTATGCATCCGCAATACGTTTTTAGGAACATAATAAGGGGTCAAGGGATGCGAGCCTCTAGGCTCAATGCATCTGAAGTGGGTTTTACAATGGAGTTGGACTCACTAAGGACAAGATTGATTGATTGAGGTTATAGTGAAGCAGAGGTGAATATAGGATTGCTGGATATGAATGTGTTAAGACAGGATAGGGCTAGTCCCTATTTCTCTAATTTAATGAGTGGAGAGTCTAGCAGAGTAGCATCTGCGCCGATAGAAATTAGGATACCTATGTTTTTTACTGTTGACAATAAGATTGTGTCAGATATTATCAATAGACATTGGGAAGTCCTGACCACAAACACTGATATTCGAGCATTGGTTGGTGATGAGCCCAAGTTTATTTTTAAAAACAAACCTAATTTAAAGAATATGTTCTGTCATCATATGGGTTATAAGAATAGGGAGGTAAGGATTGTTTTTGGCTCCTTTCCTTGTGGTCATTGTAACTTTTGTATTTACATTGACACTAGTGACAGTTTTTTGCACCCAGAGATTAAACAGTTGTTGAAGTTTCATGTTTTGGCCAGTTGTGACACTGCACATGTGGTGTACTTAGCCGTATGTGACCTTTGCAGATCATTTTACATTGGAAAGACTAAGAGGGAGTTAAAAACTAGGATTAGGGAGCATTTATATGCTATCAGGATCAATTCACCCACCAATGCTTTAGCTAAGCATATTAAGGTTAATGGTGTGGAGCATAGGTTTAGGTTTAGGGTTATAGATGTTATAGAGCCCATTAAACGTGGCATGGACATCAGAAATGGTACTGAAAAGAGGGAGATGGGCTGGATTATGAGATTAATGGCTGATTACAGGAGGAGTCTCAATGAGATAGCTTCATTGAGACCGGTATTGAAATCAAGGGGATGTAAGACTAGGTGAGCAATGTTAGTTGTATTTTTTATTTTCTCTAGTCCCCTTTTTATTCTTCTTACCTTATATCAGTCAACATAGATGCTTCTCTAGTAACTGTGCATAAGCACTTTGAGCTGGATGTTTTACAATGAACATTTTTTAACTTATTTTATTATTATGGGGGGCATTATGTATAGATGCTATTGTATGTGGTTTTAATACTCTGCATAGTTTTGTATCACTGATTTTACCAGTTTTATTAGCGTACAGCTTTAAAATTGAATGGTGTTAAACTAGGTTTAATTAGTTGATTGACATTAGTATAAAAGCAGACCATTTGTTTTGTTTTGTATTTAAGGTCTGATGAAGCAATAGTGAAAGTGCTTACCGTTTGTACTGTTGAGCACAATAAACTGCTATTTTATCTATTAGAATAATTGACAGTGGCTTTTTACAAAGTCTGTGGTTGCCTGTGCTGCTCTTTCTGTTGGTGGATATATAAATATGTGTACCTGTTGGGGAGGAGGTGAGTGTGGGTTTAGGTTATCCAAGACCCTATCTGGATGAACAGGTGCTATTTCTGTAGGTGCAGTACCTCTCATGCCATAGTGCTGTGAAGCACAGCAGGTCTTGTTGTTGCCATTACGATTCATGACACAACTATAGAATGCTCTGTGGTTGGCCACATAATATGTGGCTGATTAGTTTCACAGTAGCTTTGTGTGGCTTTATATGGTGTATCTGCATCTTACTGAGGCTGACCAAGGATCACCTCCACTCATGTGTGTTCACTCTTGCAACAGTTACTACCTTATGTGATACAGTTTAAGGCAGGGTACCACCAGTTTGCCTTCCTGTTTGTGTTTGGTTGAATCTTGGTTCTGTTTCAATGGCACAATCACTGCACTTATATGAGTGCTTAAAGTGCATTTGTGTAGGATTCAGCATTTGCACATGCATTGTCCATCTGCATGGGTGCCATGACAGTCACCACTTTGCTCTTAAGAAGCATAACATTGGCTTTGGAGACTGACTATGGGTAGCATACTGTTAGCCCTGTTTGTGTGACTATGGTGATCCAGGTCATTGGGGTTGACGAAATCCAACATGAATTGAACACAGTTGTTGGTACATGAGTCTTCCCAGTTCATAATGGGATAGTTGAGAGTAGCCATTATTATGGTTTTCTGTCTCAAACCTAATATACCCCATTATAGCACAATATGACAGTTGGGAATTCTGAGGCATGGTGGGTTATCTGTCGCAAGGTGCAATTTGGATTCCACTTTAGCACAAAGGTAGTTGCTCATCATACTGCATCTGAAGTTATGCAAGTGCAACTAGCGTGGGGGTGTACATATCCTTCAGGAATATGGACACACCTGTGGCCCTTGTGTTCCAATAAAGGATAATGGCCAAGAGGTGAGGTATGTGTTATAACATGGTCATGCAGGGGTGCACTCTGGAATGTTGAGCCATATCTCAGTCACTGCACAGATATGTTCTCCATGTTAAGGATTGACGTAAGTGAGTCCATATTGAGCTTCTGAAATGTTTCAATGAGTAGCGAGACGCGCAACTTATTGCTTGGTTGTCCCTGTTACAGCAATCGACTTTCACTGGAACTTTGCATGATGAAGGCACTATAGGGGAAGCATGAGCCCTAGCCAGTATCCAGATTCCCAGAGGTGACAGGTGCAGACCCTGTCTGGCAAAGCATCATGGTCTGTCAACCATGTTATCCCAGGCAGAGAGATACTGGATACCCTTTGAATTACACCAGTACATTAGACAATTGTGGAATACAATCCTTTTGTCCCTGTACTGCAGTATCATTCTGGCCAATGGCAGAATGCTACCCAGGCCTTGGGACATACCTGCATGGGCTACAAAACTTGACAATTCCTACATGTGTGTTTCCATGCAGTCCAGGCTACTGCATCACAGGTCCTACACAACAACATGGAATATGCCAGAGCCATGTGTATAGTTCAAAAGGTGGTCTGAGTGTGTGGGTATGTGGCTAATCATGGCAGACAGGCAGCTGACAGTATGTTTGCCCTCATATAGCTTGGTGTGTAACATAGTGCTAGAGTTTGCATTCACAAATGAGTACTGTTGGGCATGTTTCTGGCCACGTGTTCAGAGGTGTGGCACAATTATGCAAACTATGTCATACAGGTTTTGTATTTTGTTGTCTGTCTATTCCAGCTTGGGAGGTCTCTTGTTTGGTCAGATACTTAGAAGCCTCTGTGAATGTGTGCGATTTCTGGTGGTATGTGTGGGTATCCTTACTGTGTTCTGGTAAGGGTATGTGTTGGTTGTGGTGATGAGATGCATGTGTTAACATACACCTCATGACTGTCCAGTCCAGTCATGGCTGTAGACTGGACTGCCTTCCAGCTTACCCCTGTAGCTGCATCCCAGACAATGTGTGGGGTGGGGTGTTAGGTCAATTTGGCAGTGTACATGGCATAGAGATTACATTCCCCCAGGATGGCCACATACACAAAGTTGACATTAGGAAACACCAGTAGCTGACTAGTGGACATGCCTGTATGAGCATTCAGTACTACAAGTACAAAGTACTGTATTTAGTTTACGTATTGCTTATGAAGATGTTTTAGACAGTGATGCTCACAAGTAAATATTTGAGTTATGGATGTGACAACACTGGCTATTACAGAAACATAGTAGATACCTTTAGCAGCAATCCTCTTCTGAGGAGCACATCACATCCTGATAGTTGATTAGAGGTGATGCAAGTGTCAACAGGTCTGTATCCTTTTCTGGGTATATACTCACATATCCAACAGAACCATGACCTCTGTTGGGCATGGACACCCACTCCCCAAACAGAGTCAAGTATCAATAGACTCTGCTGCCACTATCAACATGATCAGAATATAATCAGCCATCACCTGAAGCAGCTATTACACATGGGCAGCAGTCTCCTACATCTTACACTCCTACTGCAGATGTTACACTGGAGTTACAGATGATATGTAACCTGTTTCGTTACCAGTACTGTGCAAAACCTTACATACAGTATTTGCAAGCAGC